>NW_004955953.1:0-2356 GCF_000276665.1 Chinchilla lanigera
ACCCCAACCTTAATTACATTTTTAAAGTGAAATTTAATTTTACAGAAGAATGCACACTTGTGGCTGATTTATTATTACAGCCAGCAAAAGGCAAAAAGGTGCATGTGGTGAAGTAAAGCAGGCACGGGCTTCTCAGAGTCCATGGGGGACTACACAGGCTTGCTCAGTTCCAGGCAGCAAGCTGGGTGAAGTGTCTGCCTGGGGGCTGGGGCTGGGAGTTTTCTGTGGTGTGGGAAAGGAACCCAAAAACCGGAACCACGTGAGCCGGTGGCCCAAGGGTGTGCTGTATCCTGAACCCCCAGGCTCTGGAAGGGCCGGTTGTGTAGGTTGTTTAGGTTGTGCAGGTCAGGCCGAGCATGGGGGTGGCTGACACAATCACTGAGCTCCGGATGCCCAGACAGGAAACGGCCGTTGAGCTTGAGCCCCACCGTGTTTGCACAGTGTGGACCACAGAAGGGAAACAGGTGTTTGGCCCACAGCGTGTTGTTCCCAGTGTAGGCATGGGAGTCACTCTTCTTCAGGGGAAGTTGTACCTCAGTTCCCAGTTCCCAAAGGCCAGCCCACGGCCCACCTTATAAGCAGACCTTTCTGGAGCAGAGCTGCCTGGGGCCTGGTATTAACCCATTTAGGTATAAAGTGTAAATCGCATCAACAGTCCAGTTAATGACAGACTTGCCAAAATGAATAAAGAAAACTGGTGACCCAACTATAATGCTGTTTCTAAGAGAGTCATATATGACTATAAGACAGCTAGCTCAAAGATGAGGGAATGGGAAGAGAAATGATGTAAACAGATGAAAGAAATCTGATAGGACTTAATATTAGATTGAACTTTAAAGCAATGGAAATGATGAGGAATGAAGAGGAGCAGTATGTACTGAAAAAGGGTAAAAAGACTGATAGCCAAAACTACTTTGGGAAGGAACATTCAGAAAACGACTTGAGGCCGGGCGTGGTGGTGCATGTCTG
Organism: Chinchilla lanigera; assembly: GCF_000276665.1. Classification (NCBI taxonomy): domain Eukaryota; kingdom Metazoa; phylum Chordata; class Mammalia; order Rodentia; family Chinchillidae; genus Chinchilla; species Chinchilla lanigera. Next base: position 970 of record NW_004955953.1, read on the forward strand.
TAATCCCAGCAGTCGGGAGGCTGAGGCAGGAGGAGCATTGCAAGTTCAAGACCAGCCTGGTCTACAAAGTGAGCTCAAGGCCAGCCTGAACTGCATAGTGAGACCCTGTCTCAAAAAGATAAAAAAAAACCAAAAAACATAAAACAACTCATACTGCCAAGCCTTAAGGCTTATGATGAAGTTAAAGTTGAGGTAGCACAGTATCGGTGAAGGGATCCACAGACCAGTGGGAGAGGTCAGAGTCCAAATGTTGATGTACCCAAGTTAGGCCAGCTGACGAGATGTGGTGGTACACACTTGTAATCCCAACACTCAGGAGACTGAGGCAGGAGGATCACCGTGACTTCAGGCCCAGCATGGGCTCTATAGTGAGTCCAAGGCCAGCCTGAATTACAGAGTGAGACCTTGTTTCAAAAAACAAAAAAGTAGGGCCAGCTGATTCCTGACTGAGTGGGCAGCACTTGCATAGAAAAGGGTAGAACAACTGCGTATTTATGTGCAAACCTCAGCATGCCGCACAGTCCACACTTCAGCTCCAGAGGGCTTCACTGGCTAAACTCTTCGGGACCTTGTTGAAGCTCCAGCAGTTGAAATGCAGCCTGAGCACCTCCCTCTCGGTGTGTGCAATATCAGTGTCACCACCACCACTGTGTGAGTGAAGGCACACAGAGAAGTCAGCTGTGGGGCACAGGGCTTCCAGAGGCTCCTGGCAGTGAGGTCAGGAGGAACCGTGCTCTAAGAGCTGCCGTCTGGTGAGGGGTGGGAAGTGGATATTTTCCAAGACTTCCCCAGGAGAGTCTCAGCTCCCTAAACATGATTTTCTCCTGCTGATTCTGTCCTGGGTCATACAGAGCCTGTCTGTGGAATGGCCCCCATGCGTTCCTGAGCGTCACTACCCACCGTCACTCGGGCCTTGTATGACTGTACAGGGATGGGACCATCCAGACTAGCTGCTCAGATGCTGCCCTGCCCTTACTGCCCCAGTGGGGCATCAGACAGTGCGCTATCTGTAGTTACTTCACTTAACACACTGTATCTCCAGATTCGTCCTTAGGTCATGCTTTGCCAGGCGAGGTGGAGCACACCTGTATTCTCAGCTGCTTGGGAGGCTGAGGCAGGAGAATCAGAATTGCCTGGGTAATTGAGTGACTTAAAACAAAGGAACAAAACATGCTTCTTCATTAAAGTCCATACCATGATATGTAACGCCACATGAGTAGACTTAGCTTATATTATTACTGATATACAGGAAAGTGATTGATTTTGCACTTTTTTTTTTTTGAGACAGGGTCTCGCTATGGAGTTTAGACTGGCCTTGCGCTCACTTAGTAGCTGAGGCTGGTCTCGAACTCATAATGATCCTTCCGCCTCAGTCTCCTGAGTGCTG
>NW_004955953.1:7204-8252 GCF_000276665.1 Chinchilla lanigera
TTTTCGGAATTTTTATTTTTGACAGTACATGTTTACAGCCCATAATAACTCAACATGGTGAGTTGTACCTGTCCACACTTTAATTCTCTGTGCTTCTGCTTTCTCCCCCTTCCATCTCTCTCTCTCTCTTTTTTTTGCAGTTCAATAATTTTATTGAAAGGTATATTTCTTTTTTTTTTTTTTTATTAATTTTTATTTTTCCAGGCTGGTCTTGAACTCCCAACAATCCTCCTGCCTCAGCTTCCTGCCTCAGTACCTGGGAGACTTGTTTATTTCTTATTCCCTATGTGTTTACAGTATCTCAGTTTAAAATGCGAATGGGGAAGTAAATGGGAGTCAGTGTGAGGGTAAATACACAAGAGCTCACCTGTGTGAGCACACTTAGGGCACAGTGTGCAGAAGTAGCAAGGCCTCATGATCTTCCAGCACATGGGTGTGGTCTTTCTACCTATTGTGGCAAATGCAGATGTTCTGTTACATGATATGTATTGATTGTTTTGGGTTTTTTTTTGTCTTTTTGAGGCAGGGTCTTGCTATGCAGTTCAGCCTGGCCTTGAGCTCGCTTTGTAGCCAAGGCTGGTCTCAAACTTGTAAAGATCCTCCTACCTCAGCCTTCTGAGTGCTGGGATGACAGGAGTGTGCAACTATGGGGTAATAATATTCCTTAGTTATTGCGGGCTGATCAGGTCTGCAATCTCCTGAATGAGTGTACAGCAAAGGCTAAATAAAAAGAGGCAAATGGAATGATTTTAGGGCTCCAGGAGTCTCAAGCCCTCTCACATAATTCTCTCAGGACTAAGGTCATGACCTTCTCTGGGTTGCCCATGTTTATTTGGTTATCAGAAGAAGGAACACAGGGGTACTCAAGAAGAACAGAACCACTCAAGGACTTCTCTAAGTAAGGTATGAAGTTAATCCACTGAAGAATGAGATGCCTGAGGCTGTAGTCCTCATCCAGTTGAGATCTGATCCAAGGGTCCTTGGCTGTGATCTTGTCTTGTCCTTTGAGGCTTTCTGGCTTCATCCACCACTACAGGTTCTAGTAGGG
>NW_004955954.1:0-1311 GCF_000276665.1 Chinchilla lanigera
GCTTAACTCACTATGCAGACCAAGCTGGCCTCAAACTTGAAGCAATCCTCTGGCTTAGCCTCCCAAGTGCTGGGATTACTGGCATATGTTACAGCACCTGACTTCCTTCCCCTTTTCTGTAGTAACTTTTTTTTGATGAGACAGCGCCTTGGTATATAGTCCAGGATGCTCTTGAACTCACTGTGTAGCCCAGGTTGGCCTTTAGCTCATGTCGGTCCTCCTGCCTCATCCTCTAGACTGCTTGGCTTATGGATATGTGCCACTACACATGGTTATAACAGCTTTATTAGGATACATCTTACATACCATATGGTTCACCCATTTGAAGTACATAATTCAATTATTTTTAGTGTATGTACAGATATGTACAATCATTATGCTTGTCAGTTTTAGAGCATTTTTATCACAGTGCATTCCTTTTTGAATTTAAATCTTATGTGCTTAGCCATTTTACTTGTACAGTTAAGTGATATTAAATACATTCACAATGCTGTTTGATTATCACCTACTATTCATTTCCAGAACATTTTATCTTTCCAAACTGAAATTCTGTACCCAATAAACAGTAATTCCTGTTGGCCCTTCTCCCAGGTCCCGGCAACTACTGTTCTACTTTTTTGGGGGGGCGGGAGGGGTTGGAATCCAGAATCGAACTCAGGTCCTCGTGCCTGCCAAGCAGGTGCTGTGCCACTGAGCTATATCCCTGGCCCTGTACTGGTTTTCTGATCAACAGTTAAATACAGTAATCATTGAGAAGGGAAATTGTCATAGGGTTGAGAAACTTTTGGATATTATTAATACTTTCAAACAGATATTTCAGTTCAAACTTTTCAAGAAACATTTTCACACTAGAGCCATTTGGCAGGGAAATAAATTTATGGAAATTTACCCTTGAGCTGTTAAGATGCTGCCAAATAAAATGTTTATTTTTTATCAGTACATTTGATCTCATGCTTGCCAGTTTATGTATTGCCATAGTAAAATGGATTGCCATCATAGAAATAAAAATGTTAATGCATTGTTGGTATTCTTCTGGAAGAAAATTTGTGTTAAACATTTGGCCTGTATTACAGAATTTTTATTTATTTATTTATTTTTTCTGGTACCAGGAATCGAACTCACGACCTTGCGCTTGCCAGGCAGGCACTGTGCCCCTGAGCTAAACCTCCAGCCCCCAGAATTTTTATTTTTAATTTTCAGTATTTTTCATTTCTGCAAAAATACTCCATTAGAATAATAGAAATGTTTACTTACATATTTGTCTTAGAATTATACTATACCTTTGCCTCATTTTTAAAGTTTGAGACAGGG
>NW_004955954.1:4926-14059 GCF_000276665.1 Chinchilla lanigera
TGAACCGAAGGTATTCTCAGTGCCAACAAGGTCCTGAGCTCCTCGGAGGATGAAAACAGCCAAGTTCATCAGGAAAGCTAGCACGATGAGCTCCTCCAAAACAACCAACAGCTCCTTACAACTTCTATCAGCTCCCAACAGCCTCTTTTAACTCCCAGCAGCCTTTCTTAGCTCCCGACAGCCTCCTTCTCCTTCTCCAGTTCTGCCTCTTAGGCTGCCGGCAACACACCCCAGGTGGGCCCCCACACCCAGCACCATGCTTACTCAGTTCAGCTGGGGGTTATAAGTTGACCACCAGTTATCAATCCACTACAAGTTGGAATGATGAAATTAGACACCCTTGTCTTATTTCTGGTCTTAGAGGAAAAGTTAGCTTTGAGTTTTTCATAAATGCCTGGTATCATGTTGATGAATTTCCCTTCACTTATTAGTGTGGCATATTACTTTGAGTTTTATATGTTAAACCAATTTGTATGTCATTTCAATGCGTGGACATGGAAAATGGCACAGGATTTTTATGGCCCACTGGCCTGGGGATAAGTAGAAGGCCTTGGGATATTAATATGGGGTTTGATTAAAAAATTATTTCACTTTCTTTATAACTTTTGTAAGGATATAAAACTGTTATGAAATTTTTAAATGATAAACTTTTAAAAAGTTACAAATAGATTTTAAAGTTTTAATGACGAACCTGAGCTTCCTTTCCAAAATATCCCTTCTTAATACAGTAAAACCTTGTTTAGTGAGCATAATTCATTACAGAAACATGCTTGTAATTCAAAGCACTTGTATAACAAAACATATTTCCCCATAAGAAGTAATGGAAACTCAGATGATTTATTCCACAACCCAAAAATAGGCATATAAAAGTGATCACAATACTGTAACATAATACAAAATAATAAAAAAAATGTATAAAAAAAAATTAACCTGCACTTAACCTTTGACAATCTTGGTGGCTGGTATGAGGGAGACAAGACAAAGGAGGGTTATTGTGTAGGATGACTTTCACTATCGCTAATGGAATCCCTACTGTCCGTTGGCTCAATGGAATCTTTTTCTTTTCATGCATCTTTAAGAAGGAACCTATCTAGTGACACTTACTTTTGCCTCCTTTTGAGGATTTTGCATTGTTGTTAAAGAGATTCACTGCTCGCACTGCTACAGCCTTATTTTGGTGGTGCTTTCCTACAAAATTTTACGCTGTTTCACACATTATATACATCTCCCTAATCTCATTTGAAATGAGGGATTCCTCCGCCTTTTTCTCTTTCTCCTCTGTAGGGATCTTCTCTATAATCTCTTGCTGTTGGGAGATGATCACCCACAATCTGAGAGTGAGCAAGAGAGAGAGAGAGACAGACAGACAGACAAACAGACACAGAGACAGAGACAGAGAGCGCGAGACAGAGGGAGAGAGAAAGAGGTCATTGGCTCAGTTGTGATAGGATGTTTGACTCACATACTACTTACATTCTACTTATATTGCAAGACATCACTCATTTATCAAGTTAACATTTATTAGAAATGTTTGCTCATCTTGCAGAACACTTGCAGCCCAAGTCACTCACAATCCAAGGTGTTACTGTATCAGGTTTTATGCTTGAAGTGGTTATATTCAGTTCCTGATGAAATGTTTAGTATGGGTCCCTCTATTTTTTGTAGTTTTCTACCAGTGAGAAACTTTGTTTACATTGGTGTTTGTCCTCTGCCGTGGTGCTGTGGGCCTCCTCCCGGGCATAGACTCTTTCATCTGGCCACACTGAGACAAGTGGAGCCATTTTCCAGGGCCCTGTGACCCATTCACGCTGGACCAGTGCCCAGTGAGTGGGTCAGGATTCCTGAGCTAGGGAAGGTCTAGATCTTATTTAAGTAATTAATTATTCCTGACAGGTGATAATTGAAAAAGCAAGTTTTGTGATCAAAGATAATATACTTTATCTATTTAAATTTAAAAAGCAGATGCCAGCTATGAGCACTATTATAGCCAGGGAGATTTTCCCGAAGATATCATTACTGTTAAATAAATTTTGATAGTGCTCTGTAATCAAATACCAAGCAGTCACTAAAAATGGCAATCTAACAGATATTTTTTGAAGATGAAGAATGCTCACATTTATTTTTGAGTGATGTGTTAGATTAGAGGACAATATGAAGAGTAGTTAACTCAGAATGGTAGGATCTGAAGATTTTTACTTAAAACTTTCCCACATCCTTCTTCCCCTGGCCTACGCTGCAGTAATTGTGTATGATTTTGATGATCAGATAAGAAGTAGAGCTGTTTTCATTTTAGAAAATAAATGCAAACACCTGGACTTGACAGTTGTTTGCAGTAATTCTGACGTAGGATTAAGTGTTCTGTTTCTCTAAGTGCTCTACACATTGTTAAGAAACAACTGAAGATAGGGAAGAGCAAATCCCATGGGCAAACCGTTCATAACCAAAACCAGAGGCAGCAACAAGATACACGGACCATTATTCAGACTTGCTTCTAATCAAAGCAGTGTAAATTTAAAGAATGAGCTAATGTTCATTTTTTTGATAAGTTTGAATGTTTCCCACTGCCATATTATTTATAATAAAGAAGAATTAATTATATCAATACATTGTGGTACATTCCTTAAGGTTCTGTTAAAATGGAAGATTATGTAGAGTATTTTGCAACCTGGAAAAATTAACATTTGAGTGAAGTAACTGGCAATTATAATTTTTGTTTGTTTGTTTTGCTGTGCTGAGGGTGGAACCCATGGCCCTACCCATGCTAGGCAGGCGCCCTGCCCCTGAGCCAGGGCATTGGCCCTGTATTATTATTTTTGTACCATGAGTGACGCATAATAAGCACTCAGTGTGTAAGGAGTAGCCCCAAACTTGTCTGAAAGCTCTGTGAGGGAATTTCACATGTTGGAATTTTTGTGCCTCTTGTCCCCTGAAGCATCCAGTGAAGCAGGGCGGGCAGGGCACACTCTGGAGGAGCTGATGGGTTTACTCTGCTTCCGGCTAGGATTCTATCCAAACTACGGAAGATGGGATGGAAATAGTCTCCTGTTTAGAGCTCGATGTTTCCATGTGCATATACATGTGTAAAAACCCAATGACTGTGTGCTTAAGGTTAAAATAGCTTTGGTGTTAGGCTTCAGAAAATTTTTTTTTAAATGGCCCATTCTATTTTTTAAATCTAGAGGGAGTTAAACAGGCTAAACAATACATAAGGCGATCAGGAAAGAATCCCTTATGTTCTTCCTTGTTAAGATTTCTAGTCCTGTCATTGGGATTTTTGTTTCAAATTCCAAATTAAGCTAATTTGTTTTACTTTGTCTTTTGCAGAGGTAAAAGTAGCAGAATTTCACAAAAGAATCAAAGAGGCATTTGAAGTGTTTGACCATGAGTCGAATAATACAGTGGATGTGAGGTTTGGAAAATATTTTTTGTTGTAATTATAAATTACTAATACAATTCATAAATAGAGGAAAGATCTTTTCTTTTTAATTGTACCTTGGATTTAATACACGATTTAAAATATTCATGTTGGGGCTGGGGATTTAGCTCAGCAGCACAGCGCCTGCCTGGCAAGTGCAAGGTCGTGAGTTTGATTCCCGGTACTGGAAAAAAACCAAAAAATTTGTGTTCCTGTGCCCTATAAAAGGTCTTTGCTAACTATTTCTTTAAGTAAATTCCGTTTCTTGTTTCTTGTAGACCAGTGGATAGAATGGAATCTCATTGCCTGTTCCAAGCTATAGATTATGAACTGTGTAAGTGAGATGAGCTCTACTGTAGCTTCATGCTTGGCACACGGTGGTACTCAGTAAACATTTCTTGAGTGAATGAATGGAAGTTACTTTAAAAAATGTATAGATTTGTATTATCAAGCCATGGACAGGATATTGCAAAGAAAGAAGTATTTTTAAAATGTTAAAAATATTTTAAAATTGTAAGCTTTTTTTTTCTTTTTTTGTCTTTTTGAGACAAGGTCTTTTTATGCAGTACACGCTGGACTTGAGCTCACTTTGTAGCCCAGGGTGGTCTGGAACTTGCAACAATCCTCCTGCCTCAACCTCCCAAGTTCTGGGGTTACATGCATGTGCTATGCTCCTCATATTAAGTAGCAAAAAGAACCAAAAATGGAACATTAAAAAATGAAGACATGAGTGGGGCATGGTGGCACATGCCTGAGATCCCAGGACTCAGGAGGCTGAGGCAGGAGGCTTGCCAAGAGTTCAAGGCCAGCCTGGGCTACATAGTGAGTTCAAGGTCAGTGAGTTCAAGGTGAGTCTGAACTACATAGTGAGACCCTGTCTCAAAAAAAAAAAAAAGAACACATGAATATTAGTAGATATGTAACAGAAGACAGAAGACAAAGCAAGGTGAAAGATGGAAGAAACCACACAAGTCTGATAGATATTGTAGGATCCCTGTGGCACACAGGAAAGAAAAGTGATGAAATGGTTGTTTTAGGAGGCCAGGCAAAATGAGGGTCGTTTAGAGGGCTGACAGCCTCAAGACTTAGCATTTAAGTGGGATATGGTGGCACACACCTGTAATTCCAGTACTGAGGAGCCCGAGGCAGGAAGATTCTGAGTTTGAGGCCAGCCTGGGCAATTTATCAATTTATTGAGACTGTAAAAACAAACAAACAAGCAAAACACCAGAAAAAACAAAAAACCCACCAAAAAACATTTGGTAGCTCAGTGTGAGGTCCCTGGGTTCAATCCCCAGTAACACACACACACACACACACTCACACACACACACACACACACACTCAGCACTAAGTGCAGAGGACAGCAAAGTAGTAAGACTGAAAAGAAACTGTGAGGAACTTATAAACCATTCCAGTACTAGTCAGCGACTAAGTGCTTTAAACTTGAGCTAACCTGAATGAACAGTATGAGACCTTATTTATGCCAGCTTGCAACTATATGTACTCCTTAGTCTCTTACACCTGGAGGTACAGGACTGGTAACTACAATCAGTTTCATGGTTCTGCTGTAATACTTTATTTGTTGTCAGCATCATCCTTAGTTTTGTGGTGCTGGGACTGAACCCATGGTGTTACATCCACTAGGCAGGCACTCCTGTCATGGGCCCAGCCTTCCACATGGCCGTAGCCTAACCCTCAGTCCAGTGTTGGTTGATACCCACCACGGTGTGTGTGGGGCTCACTACAGTGGTGAAGGTGGAGAAGGGAGTGAAGCTCGTCTCTTCCGCACCTTGGCCTGTGTGAGCCTTGGCCTGGTGTGAGCCTTGGCTCAGCCACTGCTGAAGAAGTGGAGGGTTCCGAGCAGGGCCGAGTGGCCTCGAAGACAGAGGAGTGGGTGAAGCAGGGGTGGTGGTGGTGGAGGGTTGTGGTAGCCCTGGACAGCAGTGTGAGTGACTGGCCATACCAATGGCAAGTGCTTTGATGCTGAAGGGTCCTCCTGGGGTGGGGAGAGAAGTCTTGTTAGAGAAGCCAGGAAAGGTGCAGCTGCACGAGGGAGGCGGGAAAGACAGAAAGCAAAGCACTTGCTTTGGACTCTGGGTCTGACAAACCACCTGCAGTTGGGAGCTCAGGGCTCCGTGCGCTCCTCACTTTAGTGTTTTTATCTGTGCAGTAGGACAGGCGTCCCCAGCCTTTGAGACAAGGCAAAGACAGGTTGCTCAGGGTCACCTCGGGTGTTTCTAATTCTCAGGCTTTTGCTCCCCTATGGGGTGCACTTTCTCTCACGCCCCTCCTGCAAGGGCTCTGGGCTTCTCCCCTGTTTGTGGGCCCCTGACAGAAGTGGCCGCGAGAAAGACGCCCAGGTCACTCAGAGCTGCCCCGCCAGCCAGGCCTTTCCTGTTAAAAGGGCCAATTCAGGAAAAATAAACATGTTTATGGGCTGCATCTTTTTCCCATTCCAAATTAAAATAACTTTACTGAGGCCTTGAGGAAAAGTGTATGTTTTTACAACGTAAGTGCTCTACTTTATTAAATAAAGCTGGTTAGTAAGAAACTTGGCATTGTTTTGCGCATGAAAATATTACTGTTAAGCATTTCAAGGAGCAGCAACACGGATGAGTGAAGCTCTCTGGTCCTTATTCCTTACGTTAATTGGGAAGGCACTTTCCAGTGTATAATGCGTGTTCTTTCCCCCAATGCTGGTACCATCGTCACCCACCTGTTACAAACTGAAAGTTGAGGACTGAGAAACAGAGCCCTTTGCGGAGGATACACACGGCGTTGACTGCAGAGTTGGAAATCATGCCAGTCTCTGCTGTTGAGCAGCGTCTTCCAAGCTGGCCATCCACCCGCCCTGGGGGCTCTGGGAATTGCCATGAGTGGCGTTGGTGCCTGCCTTGGCCAGCCTTGGCTCTCTCTCCATCTGTGAAGGCGGTTAATACATCTGGAATTTATCTTGGCCTGTGATTAAAAGTGAAAGTCTAAATAGGCTTTTATTTTTCAACTTATTAAATAGGGCTTTTTAAATTGACTTCTTGAATCGTGGGACCTATTTCATAACATGCTAAATTTTGTTACTCTTCTTTTTAAATACTTTAATTAAGGATTAAGGCAATATCTTATGTAAAGATGGAGGTGTGTAAAGAAGTGTCTTTGAGTGGATGGAGACAAATGGCTTGCCCTGGGCATGGGTGACAGCTGGTCTGAGAGGTGACCAGGGCCTGGGCTGTGGCCTCCAGAAAGTGCCTCCTCATCCTTTAGAGGAGATAGGGTGTCATTTCTGCTGTGCAGCAGGCCTTGGCCTCCTCGGAGGAGAGTTTTATGGAGGTGGCTCTCCCTTCCTCTTATCTCTGCTGTACACCAGTGGAAAGATTTAATTTGAAAATTTATCACATTATGTAGAAGGGAGGCCTGGTACTGTGACTACCAGGCAACCGCAGTTGCTCACTGCTGGCTAAAACATTACAGAAATGGACCCTTCTGCTCTCCTCAGGCCTGGCAAGGGCAGCGGCACGTCTGGAACCAGACTTCCTGGGTCCCGTCCCAATTCTGAGACTGGACTTACTTATTTTTTTTGTGCCTCAGCATCTATGTTTGCCTCAGAGGATTAGTAGTGTAAATAAAGAGTTCTCAAAGTAGGGTTTGGGGGGCCCCTGTATGTTGTTAAGACCCTTCCAGGTGGCTGTGAAATCAAACTACTTTCAAAATGAAGCTATGACAATATTAGCTATTTTTGTTCCCATTTTTTCATGAATGTCTATTGAAGTTTTGCAAAGCCTACTTGATATGTAATATTACAACAGATTGAATGCAGAACTAGATACAGAAATCCAGCTGTCTTCTCTTTATGCCAGACATTAGAGGGATTTGTACATGCAAAACAGTACCATTCCTCCAGTTAAATTTATTTTTTGTTTTGGAAACTATAATTATACTCATAAAATTATGTTATTTATGTAAACATATAATGGGTTTATGTATTTCTAAATGAGTTAATGAATACATATTTTTAAAATGTGGTTTAATTTCAAATATGGTAAATATAGATTCATATAACTCACATAAACAAAAGCTCTTCAAGGACCTCAATAGTTTTTAAGAGATGTAAAAGGAGTTGTGAGACCAAAAAAAATCTGAGAGTCACTGTTGTCAGTGGACATTTTTCAAGCTCTCAGAACACTGTTAACTAGTGATAAATTAGGTTGGGATTTAAAGCTCAGAACAATATTAGCTATTATTATTATTCCATTTTATATTCTTCACGTGAATAATTCAGACTTCTTTCCTCCTGTTTAATCTGGATGATTAATGTTGTATTACACATAATAAAACCCAATACATTTTTATTTATTTCTATGTGTATTATTCTTTAAGTTCTGAAGCATTTGTTTTTCCTTTCCATTTTCTTTATTAAATAGTTTTTTGTTTGTTTGTTTGTTTCTATTTTTTGTTTTTGAGACTGAGTCTCACTGTGTAGCCCAGGCTGCCCTTGAACTCACAGTGATTCTGCCTCAGCCTCTAAAAAGCTGAGATTACAGGATGTGCCACCATGCCTAGCTATTAAATACTTTTTGAAACTTTGCTTCTTGAAAAACATCAGGCAGGTTTTTTTTTTTTTTTTTTTTTTTTTTTGGTTTTTCTCCAGTACCGGGAACTGAACTCACGACCTTGCGCTTGCCAGGCAGGCGCTTTGCCGCTGAGCTAAATCCCCAGCCCTCAGGCAGGTTTTTAACACCACTAGTTAGGGACATTTTGATTTTGCCACAATTGAATCATTGACCATAATATATTTTCTTTTTTCTTTGGCTTTGTTTTTGAGGCAGGGTCTTGCTATACAGTTCAGGCTGGCCTTGAACTAAGAATGTAGCCCAGGTTGGCCTCAACTCATGATGATCCTCCTACTTCAGCCTCTGGAGTGCTGGGATTACAGGCATGTGCCACCATGCCTGGCCCATAATACATTTTCACTTACATATTTTCCTGCTCTTTTCTTAGAAGTCAGTCAGTAAGAATGATTGGAAATTAACTGAATAGATAATAAATGCACACAGTAGAAAATTCTGAAAGTAAAAAGAATATATCATGTAACTGATACCCTATACCTCTTAACTCTTGGTTGTCCAGTTTTGTTTTGTAAAGGCAAGGTTTTCTCCATGTTTCTCTAATTCTACTGGAGATAGTTCACATAAATATATGTGTGTTTATTTTCGATGGTGGTAAAATCTGAGTACCATAAATGTTGCCATGGCAACCATTTGTAAGCATACAGTTCAGTGCATTAATGTGAACATAATTGTGCACTCACCACCACCACTCATCCCCAGGGCTTTTGCATCTTCCTAGACTGAAACTCTGCACCCACTTAACAATAACAACTCATCCCTCTCTCCCCCAGTTCCTGGCAACCATCGTTCTGCTTTTGTGTCTAGGTATCTCACAGAAGTGGAATTGTACCCTACCTGTCCTTTTGTGTCTGGCCTATTTCACTTAGCATAACGTCTTCAAGCTTTGCCTGTTAGCACTGTCAGAAAATCACCTTCTGATTAAATCCCACTGTGTGTTCTACCACACTGTTAGTCCACCCTTCTGTGGATGGACCTATGAGTTGTTTTCACTTTTTGACTATTGTGGATATTACTGCTATCAGTATTAGCATACAAAGATCTGTTTAGGTCCCTGCTTTATCTATTTAGCCTTTTTTTTTTTTTTTTTTTTTTT
>NW_004955955.1:0-1245 GCF_000276665.1 Chinchilla lanigera
AGGTTAACCTGGAGGCTGGGGACTCCACCACTCTGGAAGCAGCCACAAAAATAACAGGGAAGTTACAATGTCCCTCGGGAAGGAAACAAGACAGGAGGTGGCTGGGAGTGCAGCTCAGTATTAGACCACTGGCCTAGCATGGTTGAGGACCCACGGTCCATCCGCATTGGAAAAGCGAAGGAAGGATCTGAAGGGCAGCATGTTAGTTTGGTGTCTGGAGATCCCACGGCCTGTCCCCGTGCACAGGAGGCAATCCAATGGCTCTTTTGCCTCTGACCATGGGAAATTCGTGAAGGCAAATTGGAAAGCGGAACTGGATGTGGTGGTGCATGACTGCAGTCCCACAATACTTGCAAAATGAGATGGGACAATTGCAGGTTAGAGCCTATCCTGGACAAGTGAGCTACTCAGAGAGACATTGCCTCAAAAACTAAACATGCAAATGAAAGAGGAGCAAGAGATGGAAGAGGAGGGAGTGGAACATGGAGGGACTTAGGGTGTGGCATGAATATGCCTAACTCCCCATGACGAATGTGACCATTAGGTACAGAAAACATGTAAAAAGTAACCTAGAAAGTAAGAAGGGATGAAGAGACAGAGCAGCATGAAGATCCTCAGGTCAGTTTCCTGGACTAACAAAAACAGAAAAAGAAGTCTTTCCTACCTGGACGAATGTAATTATTGTGCCTGGCAAACATACTAAAAAAAATAACCAATATATAAATAAATTGGGAAATCAAGTCACTGAGCCATCATCAGTGTTTACATTAAGATTCCCTTTACTTGGCTGTCTGTGGATCTATTTCACTTTAAGTTAGGCTCTTACTATTTAGCTAAGATTAGCCCTGAAATAGCCAGCTGTGGTGGGGCACACCTTAAACCCAGCCTTCGTGAGGCTGAGGCAAGACGATCGTTGCAAGTTGGAGATGAGGCTGGGCTTTAAAGTGAGCTGAAGACCAGCCTGAACGGCATAGTGAGATCCTCTCTCTGAAAGGCAGCAAAACCGACAAGATTAACCACACGTTTGAAGTGAGACTCCTGCCTCAGCATCAAAGAGCTCAACTTATGCACGTGTTCCTCCAAATCTGCAAGGTTCCCGTTATGGCCAGTTGACAATTATCTATAGGGGAGGAATATGCACGTCTTCATCACTTCCCTTGCCACCAGTACACAATACCCAACACTCAGAATTTCAGAGATAAGAGATTTATTTTGTCTAAAATTCAGTTCAGAGGGCAGCATGGC
>NW_004955955.1:2972-4107 GCF_000276665.1 Chinchilla lanigera
CTGACTGCTGGCTTTCTGGTCATGACACCTGCTCCTGGCCTCCTACCCCAGTTTAGTCCCAGTTTTTACATGGGAGGTTAGGAGAGATGGTGCCATGTTTGAGACACTCCAAAATCCCTGGTATGGCTAAGGCAAAACCTTCTCAGGTTACCCCAATTTCCCTGACCTGGGTGGCTTCAAAGCCATGCCTGTTCCCCTTCTGGAAGCAGGATCCCACTACAACATCCACTTCAAGCAACTAGTCCTTTTAATTCCAGACCCTCAGGAAAGTGTTTTCTGAGTAATGTGAAAGTACAATTGCTGTTTTTTTAACCGTTGTTTCATCAAAATCTGAGCATTTTAATTTAAAATTAACAAATCACAATTTCGCATTGCTTTTAAAATGATTTTGTTAAGAAACCACACAGTTCAGGATTAACCAAGTATATTTCTATGGCAGGTCTTTATCCAGGTAAGTAGAGGGTAAACCACAGTGCAGCCCCCTTAAGCTAGGAGTCAGGTATTAAGGACAAAGTCCGTGGCCAGGAATGAACACACAGGTAACCATCCAAGAAGTGGCAAATACAAACCCCAACTGCTTCTGTCAACAGAAAAGCCCCATGTAGAGTCACGGTGTGACTCGGGGCATTGGCCCGGCCTACCTGGGAGGGACGTGCCCTTTTGGGGGGCCGAGAGGCTCAGTCTCCTCGTCCGGCTGGTTGCTATTTCATAGCATCAGCATCTTCATCATCGTCCAGCCAGATACAGCTGACAAAGGGTGTGCAAATCCAGAACTCAGGACTCACACAGCTTCAGCTGAAACCGAACTGCTTGTCTCTGTAATGTAGGGATGGGTGTGCAAGGTCAAATATAGTCGAGAGATAGATGAATTCGAGGACCAAGAATGAAAACAAAGGCCATTGCTTTTCTAGTTATGAAGCTTCAGTCATTATTTTACTAATTTTTCTGAAAACCTCTCTGCATTAAAAAAACAGTCACTTCTCCTCAGAGCAATATCTTACCACACATATGATGGCAATAGCAAAATAAAATGCTGCTCGTTCTCTCAATATTCTCTGAGAAAGCAACATTATTTTAATTCACAATTTATGCTACTAGGGAGTGGCCAGCAGACGTGAGGTTCACTGGCAGACGC
>NW_004955955.1:10641-11537 GCF_000276665.1 Chinchilla lanigera
AGAAGGAACAATTACTCTCTAAGAAAGAAGATCTTATGATATTCCTATATAGTAGGTGAAACTACTCCTTTGAAAGAATAAATTTTGGTTTTCAGTCATTATGAAAATGAGATTTTTTTCTTCTCTGGTTTATACCTATGTAAGGATATTATATGGTTCATTTAGCGAACAGAGTTGAGATGGCTGATATAGAGAGATAAGTATGGAGACTTCCAAGGTAAACTCAGAATTCCTCTGCCTCATGGAACCCCCCCCCTTTATGTAATTACACTTCAGATATAAAAAGTAGATTCAAATTTCAGAGAAAAATTTCTGGATGTATTTTCTGACTTCATCGGGTCCTCATAATGT
Organism: Chinchilla lanigera; assembly: GCF_000276665.1. Taxonomy (NCBI): domain Eukaryota; kingdom Metazoa; phylum Chordata; class Mammalia; order Rodentia; family Chinchillidae; genus Chinchilla; species Chinchilla lanigera. The sequence goes on from NW_004955955.1 coordinate 10,993, forward strand.
GTAAGGTTTTTCTTCTTTGATTTGGAAAGGAAAGTGGAAATCTATGGATATACAACTATTTGTTTTTCTTTCCTTTGTTTTCAAAAAACTATCACATATACAGTATATGAATTTTTTACATCTAGCAAGTACAGAAATGTGCTTTATCACCAATGAAGCCCTAAAGATTTCTTATTTTGTAGTGAGTAGAGAATAAAAGGATAAAGGAATATCAAATATAAGTATATTATACTCATTTATATTGAACACTTATTAAAATTTGCAGAAATAGAAACTCCTACTTTAGAGTATATAATTTGTTAAAGAAATATTATTTCTTGTGGTAATTTTTATGTATTATTTCACAGATTGGTAAACTTCAATACTACTTTTCATTTCAGAGATTTTTAATCTGAAATTTGGGTTGGATTGGCTGATTAGAAAAGGGCTCATAGTCCAAACATTAGATTTCTTTTCTCAGCCAGAGGCCTCAATTCACATTTTATAAATAAGAGAAATTTTTTATTTTTAACTTTTGTATGAGTTCTTAGGAAAGTATCCCTTAA
>NW_004955956.1:0-11369 GCF_000276665.1 Chinchilla lanigera
ATATATAATATATATTTATACATAATTTGAATATATTTACATACATCCAGCACCTATATACTGCATTTGTGCTCTGTAAGTGTGTGCTGACATATATTTTCTCCAATTATTACAAAATTAACAAGGAAGGCAGAATATGTGTCTGCCTTGAGTCCAACTGGGGCACAGCCAGTACCCGAGAGGGGTCAGAGGGGTGGCATGGTGGCTTGTGGCTGTCCATTGCTCCAGAAATATTCTTCTCCTGGTGAAGATGACAAGTTTCCAACGTATAAATCTTTACACATGTGCCGATTACTTTTCCAATTATTTACTCCTCTGATCCATATATACAAGCAGAGACAACAAGCTCTTGGAGGCATGGCCTCCTAGCTCAGTGTAGGTAGGTTCCTGACACTGTCCTTTTTGGGGACAGGAAGACACATTCACTCATGTTTTAACACTGCCGTTTATGTGTGGGTACTGAGGCAGGCAGGGTTCATAAGGCATGGGGTCCGGAGAAAACACAGAGTCATCTCCTGAAGAACAAGAACTCCTTGTGTCAGGGGAACTAGGTGAGTACTGTTCCAGAGGCTGACTGAGGTCCAAGTATTCCTGAAAGAAGGGAAGAGAGATGTTTTATTTCATCTCAGGTCAGGATAACAAGGTGAGTATGGTTCGAGAGGCTGACTGAGGTCCAAGTATTCCTGAAAGAAGGGAAGAGAAAAGTCTTTATTCACACACAGGCTCCTGAGATGTCGGTATCAGACTTGGGCAGCACAGAGAGCCCTTGGGAGGTTTACAAAGGTCTAGCCCACCCCCAGACCCCAACTTCATTTACTCTGGCCTACCCTTAACTTTTCTCTTACAATCATCTTGAATAAACTCCTGGCAGGTAGGGAATAACAAATTCCTGTTGAACTTTGGAGATGGGTAGTCATCTCAACCTATGGAAGTGACCCCTAGCTAGATAACTCCTTGCTAGAGTGTGTGGTTCAAGTTTGGTCCCAGCAAAGTAGACACATAACAGTCTGTGGATCCTCAGGGTCCTTTAAGTAGTAAGACTATGAATATGAATTTTCTGAATTACATTTTACTATTATAATTTCTAGGACAGTTTAAGGGTAATACTCCATTCAGCACATAATTTAACAAATGTAATTCATTACTCTTAAAATCTCTCTGAGCTGAAAATGTAAATTGGTTCAAAAAAGGCTTGGATACACTCATGTGTATTAAATCCATAATAGGCTGTTAAAGGAAAGCTTAGGGAAAGAGAGGAGAGGCTTTAAGAGTTCTGAAAGTTTGAAATTCAGGAAGTTTTTCTGCTCCTCAAGATTCACTGGTGTAGCTGCTGAGGCCCCCTGGATCACCAAGGATAACATTTCCTAGCAGGACACGGCAAGAGCTCATGGCCTGTTTTCCTGTGGCCCATGAGCTGTAAGGATGCTTTGTAACATTGTACACGGGTGGAAAAACTCAAAGTAACAGTAGTATCTCATGACATTGAAATCACATAAAATGGTATAAAATTCCAAATTCAGGGTCCATAAAGTTTTAGTAGAACACAGACACTCATTTATTTACATACAGTCTGTAGCTACTCTCATACTATAATGGCAGAGTTTCGACAGACACCATATGGCCCTTGGAGCTGAAAATATTTACTCTCTGGCCCTTTGCAGAAAGCATTTGCTGACCCCTGTTCTGACTACACAGGGACCTTTCCGATCTCCATGCTCCAAGTGAGCTGGCACATTGGGGTGGCTGCGCTCGCACATTCAGAAGCCAGCGACTCTTGTATGACATGTGGTTTTGCTGAGAGGGGGGCAGAAAGTGCAGACCACAGCACAAACAGCCTCTGCGTTATCAGAAAAGAGCCCACGGAATGTTGGCGACTATACATCTTAGGAGACAGAAAAGCACTATAATTCATCACCAGGGTTGGCAAGAGTAAGAGTCCCCATCCAAGAAAGGGGATGTGTCAGTTCCAACAACATCAGCATTAACCACACAACTAGAAACAAACACGCCCACCACATCAAAAAAGAATTTTTTGCTTACAATGATAAAAATGAAATTTTGTCCTAAATGGAACCATTTTTCTCGAGCATATGGTAATGATTTTCAGAAGGAAAGAAACTTCGATTTTTATATCCGTTAGACAATATGGCATTCTGCTTTTGCATTTTAGGATAGTACATATAAATTTCAGAATGAATGGACCCTCTTTAAATGTACATAAATATGTATGTGTAAATATTCACATATATGTATAAATACATAACATGGACATGGGATCCAAAAAAGAGAACTTGAGTGCTTTTCCCAGTTTTTAAATGAACCCATAAACCTTCAGATCTGATAGGAAAAAAATAGGGCCATCAGTGAATTCCAAGCCTAGGGTTAAAGGAACTTACACTGGAAACAACAGTTTTGGCAGGAGAAGAAAGTTAGGCCCCCCCTACCCCCACCCCTTGAACTATTCCTTTCAACTTCTGAAGGTCAGCTGCATTCATTTAAATGCAATCGCTCCCTCTATCCAGCACAAGCCCCAGTCAGACACACCAGATAGAGCTGCCGGCTTGAGGTTTCTTATCATTACCTTTGCCTGCTTTCTAAAGGAATCACTTTAAAACCTTTACTAAATCAGAAATTAAATGTATTATTCTCCTTCTAGAAAATTTGGGAGATTTTTAACCTTTTTTGTAGTCGTTATAAAGACAACAATGTGACTTTGGCTTTCTGTTTTTCTTTTTCTTCTGTATGAAAAAACACTGATCTTCATTAAATATCTCAAATTTGATTGGTTAACCATTTCTATCTTTGTGATTTCTTGGGCTCCACGGGTTTATCATCTTTCTGGCTCAGAGTACATGCTTTTCATAGCCCTAAAAGCTTCACTCCCTCTGCACACTGAGGCAGCCACAGATATGGCTGAGTTTGAAGCCCTGAGTGATAGCACTATTCCTTTAATTGGCATAGATTATAAATAAAAACTACTTGTGTAGCAGGTACCAGTTTTCACTTAAAAGTCCTGCACGTCACTTATTTTAGGAAGCTGTGTATGTGTTACATGCACATAGATAGAGAGGCAAGCCAGAGCCATTCCCAGACAGGGTCACACAGGACCATGGTGTGCCCCAAGGAGGCCAGAATTATAGACCCTCGGTGCACATCATCACTGGAGCACTAGCAGCTCTCACGTTAATTGCTAGGGCACAGAATACAATGAGCACATAACATAAACCCATGCTCCTCCCCAGCCACGCCTTAATGTTCCAACTCCACCTTTCTTCCCCTCCCTCTCTCCTTTCACCACACCAGAGTCACTCCAGCACCAGCCACCACGAAGGTGGCTGGGGATGGCTCTCAGACTTCCGTCTCATGAGGAGAAGTCACAAAATGCAGTTCTGAGAAAAATCATGACTTGAGAGAAGCACATAATTTAACTCTGTCTGATTCCTATGGAAAAAGGATAAACTATACCACAGACTCCCACAGAGGAGTTTGTGCATAAAAACCTGAGCTCCGCTCCCCAGCTAGGCGAGACACCCTGGCTTCTGGAAGGAAGAGCTTACCTCGTTGGTTGTGAGAGTAAGAATTCGGTCCAAGTCTTCTACCAACTGCTTGAACGTTGGTCTCTGCGAGGGCACTGCGTGCCAGCAGTCCCTCATCATCATGTACCTGGAGAAAGGGATTTCCTGGGTGAATTAATCTCATTCAATACTACGGGCATGGCTATAGCCAGCTTCAATGTGACGGTAACACAGAGATGTGCCCTAAATAATGGAAATGTAACAGAACTTTCCAAGCAACTGAGGAAGTGGTTATCCACTTTCCCCACAGACATACCGCTTGGCTTTTCCAGGGCATGTTTGATTTACAAAATATTTCAGGAAGACATCTACGCATCAGGAGATGTCTATATGTGTCCATGGTATTCCTGTCACAGTGGAACACATCACAACGGTATCACACTTATGAGACATTTTTGAAGGTTCAGGGATAAGACCTATGTGTTCACAGCTACTCTAGTTTTCCTCCTCAAATACGTCTGTCTGAACCGTGCTTTAGGTTTTAAGATTCTAGCTGACAAAAGTTTCTTAGTTTACAAAAAAAAGTCTGAAAACCACAAGTGTAAGGTAAGGATTTTATGAACTAATCTGCCACTGCTGGGCTGTACACTAACTTCCTGATTAACTCTTAGACAGAGCAAGGTTCCCACCCATATCTTGCTTTTGAGTTTCGACAGACCTTGTACGTTAAAAAAAAGCCATAGGAATGACAAGCACAATAAATGCCTTTATATAATATACTACAAAATGTGGCCATTCATCAGACATCCACTGTACACCGAAAAGCACTCATGGGATTACTGGTATAAAATCCCCACGAAACGACACACAATAGAGCGCAGTCTCTGAGACAATCGGTCTTCTTAGTTCACCCCAGGGGGAGGGGGCAGTGCCTCCTTTTCAAAGCATTGATTCTACTGCACAAGGCACGTGTCACTAACACAGCATAATCCCACTAACAGTGTGAGGTAGATCTTTCTAGAAACTAGCTCATGGTTGTATAGCCAGGCATGGTACGCTAAGGACAGTACTACGACAAATTTTTAGTTCTCTGTGCTAAAATATGGGTGAAATGCAGGTAAACAGATACCAGTTCTCTCGGTCTGAGTGCATGCGGTTGATGTCAATTGGCAGGGACAATTTTCAGTGTCAAAGACACCCCAGAGATACCCGCTTTCTATTCGCCAGGCCTGGTCCAGAAACTATCACCTGTGCTATGCAAGGGCGGCCCCATGACTTTCTAGCTTGTTGTCTGATGTGGGTGTCTTCCTGTCACTCTTGAGGCATAGCACAGTGGCCAAGGAAGATCACTCGGCTGGTTTTCTCCTTGCCCAGACAGCTCAATGCCCTCTGTGATTTAAAGCCCACTCCATATACTTTGGCAGGATAGTCTCTCTTTTGGACAAGTATTGACTGTCAGTATAGCTATCAATCTCAGTTCTGGGGTTGATAGCACACGGCTTTAAGCAATTTTTCTTCTTAGAGCGTGTTTAGAAAATGGGAATCTTAAGAAACTGAGAGAAGTCAGAAATGTGACTGATGTGGTGAGTCCACTGCGGAACTGGCAGGGGGGACCCAGTCCTTACAGCTCATTGGTGCAGTTGGCTGGTTTATCCATCCTGTGTCCTTCCTTTAGCAGCTTAAAAAGTTCCTCCACGGGAATCCCTGGGTAAGGTGAGCCCCCTAAAGTGAAGATCTCCCACATTAACACCCCAAAGGACCAGCTGCAAAAAGAAAAAAACACATCATTACTATCCCGTCTGAATCAGAGAAACCTAAACATTCCCTGTTTAAAAAAATAAACACATACTCAGTTCTTCCATTCACAGATAAAGGAGCCCTCCTGCAATTCATCCTGCAGGCCTTCTCCTGAGCCCCAGGAGCCTCCCTAAATGATGACATGGAGATGGGGATGTTCCAATGAAGTTTTCCACCAACAAACAAAAAGCAAGCCACCACTGCTCTTAAGAGTTCTTCCTCCTACACTTGGTGTTAATGAAGTGAGGATCTCAACTTCTGGACTGCAAAGCCTTTTGCATTCCTGTATAACTCCTCCATCTCCTGTGCACCTAATATAATGGTTCTCATCTACCTGGCCAGCAAACTAACTCTGCAAGAAAATGGGCACCCTAGGTGGCTGGACACAAAGGTTCTGTGACTTACTAGGACGGTAAAGGAACGTAGCAAAGGGCTGGGATTGTGATGGAAGAGCCCTGTGCCCTAGACAAGTTGAGTTCAAAAAGAGAAATTGAAGACACCTCAGAGAATCCCATGTACCTGAATTTTCAGAATCCTACAGTTGAACTTTCTGAGCCTATTCAGGACCCTCAGCCACTGGGATGATGAAGCAGAGATCCCTGTCTGTCTACATCACTGCAGCTCTGGAAACTATCCCTCCTGCTTCTGTGCTGGTCAATTTCAGGAATGCAGTTGCCTCTAGTTTTATGCAGAGCACAAGCAGGACAACAACAGAGGCAGAAACAGCTTTGGGCCTCAGTTTTCTTATGGCACAAATGATAATCGTGACTCCCTCCTTCCAGAGCTGCTGAGGACTGACCGTAGTAGGCCAGCACCAAGTCTGCCCCCGAAATCCTCTTGCTCATGCAAATGAAAACCAGTTCAACTGATTTTTAAAAACTGTTTCCCTCAGCATAATTATACTCACTGGAACTTACAAAAATAATACCTTTCACCCAGTTTCTCTTAATAATGATATCATTCAACTGAATTTATAAATCTAAAACATCAGTTGGTGCCTGACCCTCAGAGTATTTTTAAGCATGTTATAACAGAAACATGATGGCATTTCTACTACAGTTCTAGAATGTTATCAAGGATGCTAGGACAAAATCAGATTTCCTTGTATTTTTAAAGAATAATCACTATAAGGAGATGCAGTGGAAATCATGCCTCACTTGGTGCAGCCCTTTGAGAACATACTTGGGCCGGGGAGCATGACACACCATCTACATGGGAACTATATCAGGAGTGCCTTTTTTAAGTGAGTGAAGAGTATACCAACAGCTTTGCAAATCACTTAGCAGCTCTGCAGGTGCACCCACCAAGCTGTCTGAGGAGCACTTCCACTCTGGCAAGGGGAGTTAGCAGTTCTGCCTCCCATCCCCTTTCTTTACAGGCAGGCACATTAGTAATAGAACACTGGCTACCAGCCTACCATAAAACCCTGCTTTCTGAGGTCGCCTTCCACAAACGTTTGCAAGGCAGTGGCTATCAAAGAGTGAAGAAAGGCAAAGAACATGCAGGTGTGCAACTCAAGCCCAGAAAGAAGCCAAAAAAAGGGCAGCCACTTACACATCACTCTGATGTGTGTACACTCTATCAAAAAGGGCTTCGGGAGCCATCCATTTGACTGGAAGTCGCCCCTGCAAATAGGAAAGAAAATGTAAAAACTCATGGGTTAAAACACAGTTACTGCTGCTGACTCAACGGGCTGCACCCGGCTTAAAAGCTGACACTCTAATTGTTTTCATTAGCACATCATAAGGACAGAAATAAGCTCCAGCTAGAACTATATAAAGTGTGAGATGCACAGATTTGAGCTCATTATTAAAATGCCATCTCCTTGGAGTCTCATTATCATGTATCTCCCTACAACACAGACACATCCTGACCAGCTTCTGGGCAAAAATTCATCCAGGCACTTTCAGGCTCTATTCTCTGCTATGCAAAGTCTTAACAAGAGCCACATTTTCAAACCAAATCCCTGGAAGCTGTTGATTATTCTCCATATAAGATTGTTTTACATTTACTAAAATTAACTTAAATATATCTTAAATTGGCTTATTGAGAATTTATGAAGACAATGGCAAAGGCATAGAAATAAAAGGCTGAGGATAAGCCTTCCTGGTTCCTTCTAGCTTTGAACCTATAGATTTGCATTTTGGAAGTTCTATCCCTTGCCAGCATATTATAGAAATATAATATTTCTGCTATAACACCCTTGCTTTATTGCCATAGACTTACATTTGTTGTCTTTTTGTAATAATCTATATTGTTGATATCTCTGGCCAGTCCAAAGTCTGCTATTTTCATCACATTGTTTTCTGTTACCAAAACATTTCTGGCTGCTAAGTCTCGATGAATACACTAAAATCAAGAAAGAAAGAGTAAGAACTAATTTCAAAATGCTTCAAGAGGTAAAGGAAAGTATATTTATTTCTTAACAAGTCAAAAATTAGCCTCAGTATACCATGAGAGCTATGCTGGGGCTGTAAAATGAAGCTATTCCACTACGAGGCCCTGAGACTCTCTAACATGACACTGGTATTTATTTTCTTAAGTCATTTCAGAGAGCAAAGGTAGACTGACCACATTCTCTTTTATCTATAATTGTCTTACACCACCAGTATTCTCCTGTTAGCTGCATACAAGGTCGGTGTTAGATCATTCTAAAAACCTTTTTTTTCAACTCTTGCCCGCTTCAGAAAAGCATTTTCCAGAAGAGCTAGTTAAACCTCAACATCACATCATCTTCACTTCCTGATCATTTTCTCCAGCATTCTGACCTGATAGCAAGCTCTCAGAACGGTCTAGAGATTATAAACTCTATATTTCCTTCCTATAAATGATGTTTTCCACCCCCGCTGCTTCTAACATTTACAAAGAGCCTTTTCACTATTAGACCTAAGAGATCTCTTCCAGTCCCTCAATTTTTTCTTCTCTGCCACTTCAGACACTGTTGGTTTCCTGCTTGTTTTTGAAAACTCTCCCTCCATTGAGTTCCCCCCACTTCCTTTCTCCTGGCTCACGGTCTTTCCTCCACACCCCAGACTCTTTGGTTGGGTCCTTTCTCCCCTTTTCCTCAAAAGCAGAAAACCTTCCCATTGGCCTTGTGTGTTTCTATTATCCTGGCAGCAGTCCTCAGATACATATAAATAGCTGCAAAGTCCCCACCCCAATATCTCTCCTGAGATCCACATTCTCATTTTTAGCTCACTCTGGGAGAATTCCACATTGAGTCCCTTTGACATCTCGAGTTCAAGATCTCCCTCCCCATTCTTACCTCCTTCGTCTCTCTTAGTCACAAAGGGACACATCAACATTCCTTACACACAAGTCCTGTTGATGCCCACTCCAAAACGCCTCTGCAGTTTTCACTCTACTGCTGATCCCTTCACTCAAGTCGTGGCCACTATCTACTCCATACATGGACTTCCACACAGCCTGGCCAGCAGGCCTCCAGGCTTCCGAACTCAGCCAACTCCTCTTCTCCATTCCCGTCCACTTGTGCTTAGACAGAGCCAACTCTGTCCTTTCCTGGCTTCCCTCACAGCCAAGCCCTCCACCCATATTCTCACTCCAGTCTATCACCACACACAGGCCACACAGGTGGCACAAGCTGTGTCTGCCATATACCTTGGGACTAAACCCTGTGCTGCTTGCTATGGGGTAGCTGGAGGTCAGGGCTGATAGCAACTCTCTGAACTCGGAAAGGTGTACTTATTATAACATCTATATTCCTTTTCTATAAACGATGTTTTTGTAAGCTGCTCCGTTTCCGTTGCACTTTAATATACCACGACTGCAAGGTGATACGTGGTAATTAGGATCTCCAAACATCAGCCTCTATTTTTAGAGAGGTAACGTATAAAAAAGCAAGCAAATAACACCATCAAATGCTCTGACACAAATACCCAGCAAAGGTTAACTATCATATGAAGCACTCTTATCAATCCACTCAACGAAGTTGTCACAGGGCTAATCTTAGGTAGATACTCCGTGAAATGACCAATTAAAAGAGAGCAAACCAAACAACCTCTGAAATACAAAAAAGGAATTATTTTACCCTGCCCCACCCCTACTCTTTCCAGTGTTCACTCACTTGGGTGGGAAGACTAAGCTCAGAAATGAGGAAGCAAGAAAGCCACCCAAGTCTGCATGGCCCTGGCCAGACTAGGAGCAGGAAATGTGAGAGCTCCCAGAGCCGCCTGCAGAACCGTCTGGGCTGGAGGGTGTTCCTGATTTGGAGGCCTCTTCAAATTGAACTTCCAAGCCCTGGGCCAAACTCTCCCGGTGGCGTGCTCCCGACGACTGTGCTATGTGTTTGGCAAGCTGAACGGTCAGAAGAATCTGGCTCCGACCACACAGCAGACCTCAGCTGGGAAAGACATGCTGCCGAGGGTCACTGCCACCATTTTGTCTAGTATGGATACTCCTCATTCCAGGGTGTTAGGAAATGCGTAAGCCCCCTCTGGGTTGAACAGAAGCCTTGGAACCAGTGCCCAAGGAAAAGAAAATAATTAAAGGCAAGCCAAATCCTCAGCATCCACAGAAAGTTGAGTTGTTCTCTGGCCCGGAGAGCTGAATTTCATAATTAGGGCCCTGGAACACTCTGGTATTCCCTTTTTCTATAGGCTAAGGACAAGGAGGATAATATCTCGCAATGCAGATAGTATTCAGGGTCATGCTGGTCGTATTTAATTCCCAGGGCAACCTATGAGATGAGTGCGATAATGCTCACTTTATAGATAGGGATGACAGGACTTGCTTTAAAAAACAAGAAGAAAAATAAACCTGCTCAGGTTTAACACTCTGAAGTAAAAATAGCAAGGATTTTACAAATTTCCTAAGGCTCAAGGAGCCTATCACTAACTGTACTGCTCTAGGCACAGGTATTTCTTGCCTGATTCTAATCTCCAACCCCTACACACAATGGACAGCTGCCTGAGGTCCGGCACTGTGCGTCAATATTCCCAGCACTGAGCACAGCTTGGCCTAGAAACTGCCTACTGGGCCACCTTCAAAACCATAGACACCAGTGCCAGTTCTCCTTCACCCCCTCCTCCAGGGAGCAGGCCCCTGACAAGCCCCTCCCTCTGTGGACGTGGCTGAGGGTAGGCAGTTTCTGACCCTTTCCCTGCTTCCTCATTCTCCACTTTTGGGAATAAGCTCTCCAGTTTTGGAAGCAGGTGCCCCTCAGGGCACTCATTCTTAAGATCTTCATCTACCATCCTTCAAATCTATTTTAGGTCCTTAATTGCAGGTAGCTTAGGCAAGCAGCTCTGGAACCATGCAATGCCCTCAGGAAACATTATTTTCCCCCTTACCCAGGGATCTCCTGCAAAGTAACCTGGAGCTGTACTAGGTTACTAATCAAGCCCCAGCAGAGACTTATTGGTGAAGGTCTAGGGGATGTAGGTCTGAGCCTATGGGTCTCAGCCCAGAAGTGAGGACAGCCATTCTGCCGTGCCTGGACAAAGCTTTCCTGCCACTTCCTAAATCCTCAACAGCTATATGCATGAAACAGGGATCCTAAGCTCACCTATTACAGTCACTTTGAGGGTTATATAAGTAAGATACTGCACGTCAGATGCTTGGCACCTCACCTGGCTAAATTGAGGCTCTCAAAAGGTGTTTAGCAATTAGTAATAACTGTAACTACGGTTATCAAAGAATGATTCATAAGGGCGCGTTCATCTCCCATTCTGTCAGCTTAAAATATTCACTCCCTCAATTTGCAAAGTCCATCCAATTCTTAAATATCCTTTCCACCATGATGAGCAGCTCCAAACTGAGAAGGGTCTCGAAGTGTGGATGGGGCAGGAAGGGGAATCATTGCTTCGAGGACCAGACCCAACATGCACGTGTCTGCCCTTGCTCTGAGCAGGGCCACACAGCTGGACTCTACCTCCCTTTCTGAAACTGTCCTTTGTGGCTTCTTCAAACTGCATCCCGGTCTTGCTCTTCAGTCTAGTCGGGTCCTGCTTGTCGCCAGCCGTGGGACTTGAGAGTTTTCCAAGGGTTTGCTACCATTCCAGGGTTCTTGAGGCTTCTCACCAGCTAACTTTGTTCATC
>NW_004955957.1:0-11738 GCF_000276665.1 Chinchilla lanigera
CCGGGCCAGGGCGAGCCGGGACCGGGGGTCGCGCTACCCCACCGGGCCGACGGGAAGGCGCCCCTTCCGCCCGTGGCGGGGCAGGCCTGTGTCCGGTCCCCTCCAGGGAACCCGGAACGCGCCCCAGGACGCAGCCTGGCTGCAGCGCGCCCCCACTCCCTGTTAACCCGCTTTGTCTCGGCCGCAGGACTAGGAGGGACGGAGCCGCACCGACCGCGCCCGCCGACTCGCCATGGGCCCCGTGCCGCGCAGGTAAGCGACCCCCGCCGCCCCGCGCGCGCAACTTTCAGGAGTGGGCGGACGAGGGCCGCCGGCTCAGTGCTCTCCCCCTCCCTCTCCCACAGGTGGCTGCTGCTGGGCGCCGTGACAGCGGGGCTCCTGGCCCACAGCGTCTTGGCGGTAAGTCCCGTGCCACACGCGGGGACGCGCGCCCGCCACGGTGGGGATGTGCGGGGCCACCTGCGTGTGCGCACGCGAGGCCGGGTGTGCGTGTGTCTCGCGTTCTGTGCACTTTAGGCCCTGGCCCTCGGGCGGGAGCTAAGCACGAAAGACAGCCTGGGGCGTCCTTGGTTCCCGGAGCAAAGCTCCGAGTAGAAATTGGGGCCGAAAGGCCGGCGCTTGGCGGGAGACACTGGGGAGAGCAGGGAGAAGAGCGCGGAGTCTCCCGCGGAGTGGAAACAGCCCCGGGCGCAGGACTTTCTGGTGTTGAAATTCGAGGCTCTGAGGGAATGGGCGGGGCGAGGAGAACTGGATTTAACCTCTGCCGCGGCTGCCGGGAGGAGGAGACCAGGATCCTCCCAAGCCCGGTCCAGCCCGGGTCCGGCCTCCCGTGTGAGGCGCTCACCTGCGGCCCTGTGTTCTGAGCGCAGCCCCCAAGGGGGTCTTGCCAGGGTTGCCAAGGCCTTGGAGACGGCAGGCTGGGTGTTGTTTGCAGTGCAGCCTCGCCTTGGTTGAGCTCGGGTCACCTCGGCTAAAATGCCACAGGAGTGCGCGGTCTCCTCGGGAGCCTGTGGCACAGGAAGCAGGGGGTCCTCACCCCGGCCTGCTCGGGGTGCCCGCCTGCGCAAAGCTGGTCTCTCCTGCAGCCAGGGCCCCAGATGGAGTCCTGGTGGGAATTAGCCGAGGCCCTAGCAGTTCACAAAGGCATGGGAAACTGTTTTCATTTTATTTATAAATGCTGTGATTTTCACACTGTCCTGTCCTGAAACAAGCATAGCAAGGACCCCAGAGGATGGGACTGGGGAAATCCACGCCTCTGGGGGACCAGTGGCCTTCTGTGGGCTCAGAGCCCAGAGGGGACAGGGGCTGAGGAGCTCAGAGACTTTGACCAGCGCATTCCAGGCCAAAGTGTTCTTCCGGCCAGCAGTCTCCTTCCTTTGCACAGCCGGGACCTAAGAGGAACAGAGCTAGCTCAGAGACTGAACCAGCCCAGGCGTGCCTGTCACACAGCACACAGGCCCAGATTCAGGGGCCACAGGCAGCCACACGCACAAAGAGCTGGGGTCCCTAGAAAGCACCAGGCGGTGTTGGAGGGTGAGCGTGCGCACCAGCACGCTCATTCCAACAGCCCTGGCCCACAGCGCCCTCAGTGAACCAGTCAGTGCCTTCTTCCCTGAGAGTGGGGAGCCCCACAAGTCCTGGGGGCCGGCCCTACAGTTGGTGGAAAGGGCTTCCTGTTGGAAGACCAGTGCTCAAAACATGACTGTGCTCATATTCGATGGTCCAAGCCTCAGCTGCCACACTTTGCAGGAGGAGCTGCCTGCGCCTTCTCGGGGACCAGTGCCCTGCAGCGTGGAATGAGGTCCCGGCCTGCACCCCCGCAGGCTCAGGCTCGGGCTCGGGCTCGGCCTCTTTTACCCTCAGTCCCTGAAGGCCAGGAGTCTTTACTGCCTAGCAGAGCTCCCTGAAGTGCAGCCCTTGGGCCTCCGGGACAGAACCTCCCGGAAAGGCTCTGTACCAACTCAGACCTCTGCTTCCTCATCTCAGGTCTCCCGTGAGACATTCTGGAAGCCCACATTCCCACGCCACACCAAAGTTTGGGGACTGTTGACTTGAGAATTGAATGGAGTCACTTGCCAAGACACTTCATTTGTTCGGGCTTTAGATTTCGAGTCTACAGATAATATGTAAATACTTTACTTATGAGGTATTAATATGTGCTGTTCATTCAAAAGGCCTGCACTTGGTTATGTTCAGCAATGCATGCATTAACCTTCTGCTAGCTCCTCTCTGACCTCTGGCTCCATAGCTGCTACCCGAGAAATTGTCCTCACATCCTGAACTGTGTTCAATGAATTCTCCTTAGCTGTGGCAAGCTCAGGAATTCTGTCTTGTCGCCAACTCAGGGCTTCCCAGAGTTGCATCAGCTCAGTAAAAGGGGACCCTGGTTATATCTTGTGGAATGGTGTGCAGAAGCAGCTAAACGTGGTTAGTGAAAAAAAGTAGGTGATTATTTAATAAGTGCTTCCCGTGTGCACTAATACATCAAAGCCTCCCAGGAAAATACTCCCATTTCACAGATGAGGAAGAAGAGGCTCCAAGTGTAAGCAATGTGCTGCCCAAGATCCTTTCTGTAAGTGGCCCAGCATTGGGGAATGGCGTCCAGGTCCCCGGCCAGCAGTAGGGTTGCTCCCAAGTTTTGCTCTGAGTTTTGGTCTTCGAATCTCCCACAGGGTGGGAGCTTTCTCCTTGGTCTGACAGTGAGGCTCACACTGGTCCTGGGAAGGGGCATCGCCCTCTGGTGTGGAACAGAAGGCAGGGGCAAGAAGGGAGTAGGAAGCTCTGGGGCAGCTCAGAGCACAGCAGGCATTGCGGCCACCCGGGCCACCCTGCTGGCCTTGGCTGAAGATGCCCAGGCTTGGACTCAGGCTAGAGGCAGAGCACAGGAGACCCCATGCCGAGAGGCAGAGGACACCTGTCCCACACTGCCCCAAGGCAGCTGCAGCTGCTGGCCACTGAGGGTGCACTGCTGGCCATCCAGTACAGAGCCATCCAGTACTGAGGGTGTTTGCAGCGGCACTCCTCCCTGGCTGCAGGGCTGGTGCAGGAGAGGGTGCGTGTGGAGCATGTTGGGGTGTCCAGCGCAGCTTGTGGGCCGGAAGGTATCTGCCAGGCCTGCCAAAGGGGAGCTTCATGACCTTCACGGAGGGGCTGCATGCCCCTGACCTTCACAGACTTACAAACCCGGCTCAAAGCATTGTTGCTTATCTCAGGAGGCCTTGGAGATCTGGGGCCCAGTCCTGCTGATTCTGGAGGAAGAGAATTCCAGAGAACAAAGGGCCTCCCTGACATCAGATAGCAGCCGGCTGGGCAGCCAGCCCCTGACCTCAGCTAGGGGGACAGATGGCCAGTGGGGAAGTCCCTGAAGCCACCACACGCCAGAGGCCCACAGGTGTGGCTTCCACATGGCCTTCCATGGCTCCAGCCTTGGAAACTCACTGGCCCCCTGCAGTACCCCCTTTGCCCATGTCTGCCTATGGGGCACTCAGGAGAGAGGGGAAACTGAGATGCTTCCAGGTGCTGCCGGAAGTCACTTGCCCACCACCTGTTGTACAAAATCTGGGCCCCTAGAAGGGATCCCAAGGTCCCTCCTGTGTTTGTGGAGCGCAGAGCACACCCAGTGCTCGCCGGTGGGGAAAGGAGCTCTCCCTGGGTGGCTGGATGTCTCGGCCCCAATAAATAAGAGCGGATGCGTCATCCGCAGCCCACGCTGGAGGTGGGCAGAGAGGGAGCAGAAAGGGAGACAGGAAAATGGGCTCTGGCTCGTCCAGGGGATATATTTAGACTCAGACAGAGAGAAAGAAAATGTGGAGTTCAAACAAAAGTTCTAGAACAGAAACAAAGGTTTTGCTAAAAGATTCCAAAGCAAAGAGCTGGCTAATTGTGCCTGGGGAGGAGGGAAGACTAGCAGCAGCTGAAACAGCAGAGAAAATTCCAGGGGAAGGCGGACGGAGTGCGGGCGACCCTGCTCCTGGCCTGGGGGTGGGGTGTGGGGATGGACAGAGAGGTTGCTGCCAGAAGGCTCTTTGCCCTGGAGAAGCGTCGGTCTCTCGAGGACTCCAGCGAGAACGCTGAAGGGGGCCTTTGCTTACCACTGCTGGGGCTGGTTGCATTTCCTCCCTGCTAAAGGAGGCAGGTCAAGTCTGGAGTTGTCTGGCTTGAACCCCGGGCCAGGAACTGCACGGCGGTCTTGCCCAGCCCTGCTGCTGGTTGACTGTCAGACCACAGGGCGCATAGTGGGGTGGCGGGGCAGTTGGGGAGCTGTGCGGCGCGGGTGGCCTGTGGAATTGTTTGCAGGTGGTGACCTGGGAGCCCCAGACCTGCACAGGCGGGACCCAGGTGTACACTCGGTCTCAGGTGCCCACGGCGGAGGCCATTGCCCAGGCAGGTGGGCAGCCAGTACCTCAGCGGAGGCTTTGCTCTTCATGGAAGCTTCTGCAGTCCAGGGAATAAGCAGCCCTCAGCTGCACCAGTGGCCACCTCTCGCCACTCCCCTTCACTGGCCCCTTCAGCTCCCGAGTCTACCTTGAGATTCGCCGTGCTGACTTCCCCACTTCCCCAGGGGACTCTAGATTGTGCTGCGGTTGCTCGTGGAAGGGGACCCCGTGCTCCCTCAGTCTGTGCTTAGGGAGTGGCTTCAAAGGACATGCGCCAGCACGGCCTCGCAGAAGGCCTCCAGCCTGCCCGAGGGGTCCCAGCCCCAGCGCTCCGCCCCTGGTGCAGCTGTCTCCTGGGGGGCTGGTCCTGACTGGCTCTAAGATGTGCTCTGTCAGGAATGAAGCCGCGTGTGAAGCATCGAGCTCTTTGGTCCAACCCTCCCAGAAGTGGAGGTGCCATGCTCGGAGCCCGTGCTGGGGCAGAAGCCACACCAGCAGGAAACCCAGCTGAGCCCCGCAGCCTGCAGTTCATTCCTTGGTTCCGACCCCCACGCCCAGGGGAGGGTGTCGGGTGTCACACACCATGTGTCTGTGTGAAAAGCAGACGGGGAACCTGTGCCAACTTTGCGAGTTTCCCAGAAGCATCGATTATTGTTTCAGATACTAAGAACTCCAAAATGGTCCTGCGAAGTCGGCACAGCAGCCCCCAGTGCGTGCCTGGCACCAGGACGGGAGGCTGGGCCAGAGATCTCAGGTTAATGAGCTATTTGCTCCTGGTCCTGTCCTGGCAGGCAGCACCCCAGCCTCAGGGTCTCCAGGGATGAGGGTCCCCTGTGTGCCCAGGACTTGACTCGTGATGCCTTCTGAGGCAGCTGCACGTGGGGTCTGACAGAAGGCCAGGCAGGGTTCAAGGGAGGGCCTGCGCGGCCCCACCTCGCTCTGAGCTCACCGAGGCCCAGTGACCTCAACCGGGCTCCCAGGAAGTTGCTGATAGTGGCATATGCCGAGGGTCCCGGAAGGTGGCAGCCCCTCGTGTGTCCTTGGTAACGGACCAGTGAGTGTAAGGGCTCCTGTGAGCTCTGGGAGCCACTCCAGACTCATCACACCCAAGGAAAAGCTGGTGTCCACTTGCTCAGCAGCCCAGGCGGGACACAGGTCGGTGAGGAGCTCGGCCGTGGGTGGCCTGGGCTACCTCTGGACAGATGTGTCTGCTGTCATCACAGGGCACCCAGGCGTGCCCCCTGCGTAACTGACGACTTTGGGAAGAACCCACACACCTGGTCACAGCAGTGTTCTCTATTGATGGGGAAGTGGAGTAGGAAAGAAGTGTGCTTTTTTCCCTCAGAGCTGGGAGGGAAAAGCCCCCCTGTTCCGGGCTCGGGGATAGCAGGTTAGTGTGACAGTGTGGCTTCCAGGAGGACAGAGACTCAGCTTGGAGCCTCAAGGGGGCACGGGTGCAGGAAGCCGTGGACCACCCAGGCCACCTGTGTCTTCCACCCGTGCCCTGCATGGCTCAGACTAGCGCGGTGCGGGGACCTGGTGTCGCCTCCGTGTGGCCACGGCCTCTGCTGCAGGCGTGGGCTGGGGCAGGGCAGGAACAGATGACAGAGATGGCAGAGAAGTCCCTGGCTGGTGGACGTCGCCTGGCACTTGTGCCTGCCGCTGTCCTGCCATTGATAACCGGAAGAGAGAAGCAGGACAGGGTGGCCTCTGCTCTGCCCTGCCGCGTCTGTCCTGAACAGTCTGCCCACACCCCGGCCTCAGAACCCTGGGGCACCAAGAGCACCCAGTCCTGCCCCCTCAGAGACCTCGTGGCAGAGCTCAGGGTGCTGTGTCACCCTTTGGGGCCAGCTGACCTCCAGACCCACAAAGAGACCTCCCACTGATAGCTTTAAATCATTGTGAGAGATGTGGGGTCTCACATCGTCTTTCGTAACCCTGTAGCCACTAAAATCGGACTTCACCCGTGGTCTGTTTTGTGCCCGGAAATACACCTTCCTCTGCTGCAGCTGCTGTGGCTGCAGCCAGAGTCCGGGCGCACCCCCCCCCCAGGGCTGGCCAGCGACAGCTCTGTGCGTAGACAGTGCTCGTCTTTCTTTTGGACAAGAAATATAGATAAAAATTACTTTTTCTCGTTGTTTTATTTCCCAAATTGAATGCCTTCTGTGGACAGTGAGGGAGCCTGCGTTCGGCCGCAGGGCGTGATTTGCATTTTTCCTCGGGATTGCTGCATCCCCGCCCAGGGAGTTCCTGTTTGCTCCTCTGACCGGGTTCTGTGGTCTCCCACGTGGGAGTCGCAGAGGAATTTGTGTTTCTGAACTGCATAGACCAATTATCTGGTGCGTGGTAGGAATTACAAGCCTCGTGTCCTCCACCCGTGGAGCGTCTGGCCCTGGGACAGCATGGGGTAACAGGTCTCAGGGGACAGAGGGCTGGCTTCGGGCTGGACGTGTGCCTCATGGCTTCAAAGGCTCTGACTTGTCCCGTAGAGAAAGCTGGGTAGCCACACGTGCGCATTCGTTCCCTCCAGACCAGGAAGAGGAACTGGACACGGAACTCGCCAGCGCCTGGGGCCCGCGGCCCAGGACCCCTTCGGCCTGCGCTCACCCGAGGCCCTGGCCTGGGGGGCAGGGAGAGTCCCTGTGTGATGCCCTGGAACCACACAGACAAAGTGACCTGGGGAGGTGCAGCTGGAGCCTGGGGGAGCAGACAGCCTCCTGCCGCAGGCAGCAAGGTGCCCCGGGCCCTGTACTCTGTGGCCGGCTGGGCCAGGCAGTCGGCAGCCACGCTGGAGGGAAGCCCGGGCCTGGTTGCTCCTACGGCCTCTCCACGCTGAGCTGGGCAGTGAGGCACCAGTGTGCACCAGGTAGGCGGCCACACGCGGTCCTGCCGCGCAGACGTGTGCCGAGGGGCGTGATGCGGGCCGTGTTGAGGTCATGGCGCAAGCCTCAGAGAGTGGAACCTCGCAAAGCAAGGCTCCGTGGTCACTCGGCAGTGTGACTCTATGGGACAGGGTGGGACGTGTGGTCCGTCCTTGAGCAGAACACAGTTGCTCCTCCTGTGACTGTAGATACATAGTCAGAAACATGTAAAATCCATGCAGAATATAAGAACTACATCACCCTACGCATATGCACACATTCATACACATGCACACCCATGCACGCACACATTCACACATGCTTGCACATGCCATGCACACACCAAGGACCCACACACACACACCCCAGGCTGCAAGGCAGAGTGGGTGGGGCCAGGCACCCAGGACATCTGTTCTTTGAGGAACTGGGAACCAGGCATCAGGAGCCCATGCCTGGCCTGCCCCAGGCCTCATGGAGGCCCAGGCAGGAGGCAGGGGAGCGGGTGTGCAGTGCAGCAGTCTCTGAGCAGAGCGCAGGCAGGGCTGCCGTGCGGTGTGGAGGAGGCAGTGATCCCGGGATGGAGCCCCACCCTACGGTGTCTCTGGACAGAGGCCCCTGGCAGCCTTGGGTGCGCAGAGCCGCTCCTGTCCGCGGCTGTCTCCGCCGTGTGTCCTGGTGCTCCCGCCAGCACTGGCTGTGCGCAGGCAGGAGGTGTGAAGAGCCACAGGAGCCGGCTGGAGGGCAGTGGCCAGGAAAGGCCGCTTTTGCTTTCTGAGTGTCCTTGTGATTAATAACTGCGTCACCACTAGTGGGGAGACCATTCTTGCTCCCCCAGGGTGTGTGTGTCAGACTCTGCTCTGCAGGAAAGACGTCCACCTCCAGCCCCACACGTCCTCCTCCTCCTCGACCTCGCACCCCGGAGACAGGGCAGGCCTGGTGCAGCGTGCTTTGTGTGCTGCCTCAGTCTGCACATCAAACCCCCTGTACGTACTCTGGTTAGCGGGGCGCCCACCGAGGTCACGCTGGGGGCCACGTCCATCCCGCCTGCCTTTGTCCTGCGTCGGCCCAGCCCCTCCTCTGCCGTTCAAGGCGCAGTGGCCGAGGGGCTGGCTGTGAGCGTGTTGGCACCCTCTGTGTGGTACAACCAGGCTGCTTGGGTTTAAGGGATTTTTGTTATTTTATTTTTGGCTTCGGTTTTAATAACCATGGGTTATTAAATAACCATGGGGAGGAATCCTTAAGAAATAAAAGTAAGGCACCGCAGAGAGGAGGGCTCAAGCATTCCCAGAGAGATGCGTTCGCAGGCAGTGCCTGCAGACCAGGGCACAGGAGGGCTGTGGGGCTGAGGGACTCGTCCCCCAGCCTCGTGGCCCCTACCAGGTGGCCGCGTGGTGACAGGACGCTGAGCCTGTGTCCGGTTGTCCACACACGGCACACTGGTGTGGCCGAGTCTTCCTGACACCTCTGGACAGTGGTTTCCACTCCTTAAAGCGTGAGAAACATCCACAAAGGGGAAAAGTTTTATTTTAATTAAAGCTAAGTCAAGGTGTAACTAAATTACTTCCAGGATGAATAGAAAGACATAAGAATATTTTGTCTAAATGACCCTGAAACCCAAGTATGATGTAACAAGGCAAGAAAACAAGAGGTTTAGATTTGGCAACATGACGTAAAGAGGCAATGCTGGGCCGGCCTGCTGGTGTAGATCTGTCATTCAGCTGAGACTGGATTAGGAGGCTGAGGCAAGAGGGTCCCCATGAGTTTGAGTCC
Organism: Chinchilla lanigera; assembly: GCF_000276665.1. Lineage (NCBI taxonomy): Eukaryota > Metazoa > Chordata > Mammalia > Rodentia > Chinchillidae > Chinchilla > Chinchilla lanigera. The sequence goes on from NW_004955957.1 coordinate 9,008, forward strand.
AGCCTGGGCTACCAAGGAAGTTCAAGGCCAGCCTGAACTACAGAGCGAGGCCCTGTCTTATAAAACCAAGAAGTGGGGGTGAGAAGCAGCAGCGATGTAGAACGCCCTTTCTGAAGAGAGTGGGAAGGCTCTGTCCGCTCCACTTCCTGCCTCAGTCTTGGGGCTGGGCCCCACGGAGTGGCTTTTCCCGCAGGCCCCAAGGGGCTGAGAGCTGCCAGGTGAGGGGCTGCGGTGGGCGTCTCCGGAGGAAAGGCGCCTTCTCCTGCTTCCTTACTTGGTGATTGTCCTCGTGGTGACAGAGGCCGAGCCCTGCTAAGTCAGGACGCGCTCCTTTCCTGCCGGAGCCCTTCCTTCCCGCCGCCCTCCGCCTCCTCCGGGACAGCCTTGGTGCAGACAGGATTTCCTCAGTTAGTCACCCATTGTCCAGCATCTCCTGCCCCTTGCAAACAGGGCGCCGGCGGCCGAGGCTCTGGAGCTTTCTGTTCCTGGCTGTGGAACCATCCGGCATGCCTTCCAATGCCAGGACGCCACAACACAGGTGGTGACATCTGTAGCCATCCATCCGCCTCTCCCACCTGAAGTTCCCATGTCTCTGTGATGGTCTCCTTTTGCTACCTACAGCCAAGACCTGGCAGAAGTCCTAGCTAGCCAGGCACGGTGGCACACACCTATAATCTCAGCACCCAGGAGGCTGAGGCAGGAGAATTGCTGTGAGTTTCAGGCCAGCATGGGCTCTGTAGTGAGTTCATGGGCAGCCTGGACTATGTATGAAGACCTTGTCTCAAACAAAAAACTCCTCTCTACCCTGGCACAAGGTGGTCAGGCAGAGCCGCAGACACTACAGCCTAGTCTCCTTTGTCCTCAGGCGACCTAGTCATCGAGCCCTGCGGGACCCCCTGCAGTGCACTTCGCCCTTCCCTGAGCTCCTGGGTTGTAGCTGTGGGTGATTTCTTAGCTCTCCAACAAGAGCAGTTGGTTATCTGCAGCTCACCTGAAGGAATTTCGTGTTCTAGAAGTAAATGAGTTATTTTGCCCTGGAGGGGGAAGGAAGTCGGATTAGTCATGCTGGCTCTTGGCCTTTTTTTTTTAAGTCCAAAATTCTTTACTTAAGAAATACAAGCAGTAAGAAGGGGGCTGAGCCCATGTAGAAGCGCCAGAGTGAGGAGCGGACTGGGCAACACAGCATTTCACACACCCGGCAGCTGCAGTTCCCCTGGAATAGAGTTCACCTCTGCAACTGTCTGCTTCCAGTTAGTAGGAGAACAAGACAAGCCAGAGCAAAGTCTCTGAGGAAATGAGTGTGTTTAAAAGAAGAGATAGAGGAAGATGAGTAGATGGATGGGTAGGTGGATAAATGATGGATGGATGGGTGTGTGGATGGGTGGATGGATGGGTGGATGGATGAGTGGGTGGGTGAGTGGGTGGGTGAGTGGGTGGATGGATGGATGGGTGGATGGATGGATGGATGGGTGGGTGGATGGATGGATGGGTGGGTGGATGGGTGGATGGATGGATGGATGGGTGGATGGATGGATGGATGGATGGGTGGATGGGTGGAAGGATGGATGGAGGGGTGGATGGATGAACGGGTGGGTGAGTGGGTGGGTGAGTGGGTGGATGGATGGATGGGTGGATGGATGGATGGATAGGTGGATGGATGGATGGATGGGTGGGTGGATGGGTGGATGGATGGGTGGGTGAGTGGATGGGTGGATGGATGGACGATTCATGGATGGATAATGGATGAGTGGATAGGTGGGTGGATGATAGATTGATAATGGAGGATGGATGGATAGATGATAGACGAATGATGAATAGATGGATAATGGATGGTAAATGACGGATGGATGGATGGATGGATGGATGGATGGATAGGTGATGGGCGATGGATGGATGGATGATGGATGGATGGATAATGGATAGTAGATGATTAATGGATTATGGATTGATAATGGAGGATGGATGAGTGGATGGATGGATGGATGATTAATGGATGATAATAGATGGATAATGGAGGATGGATCGATGAGTGGGTGGATGGATGATGGATTGATAATGGAGGACGGATGGATGGATGATGGATGGATGATGCATGAGTGGGTAGATAGGTGGATGATGGATGGATGGATAATGGATGGTAGATGATTGATGGATGATGGATGGATGGGTAGATGACGGATGGATGGTGATGCATGGATGGATGGATGGATGATGAATGGATGGATGGATGGGTGAAGGATGGATGGGTGATGCATGGATGGATGGATGATGGATGGGTGATGGATGAATGGGTAGATGACTGATGGATGGGTGATGCATAGATGGATGGATGATGGGTGGATGATGGATGAATGATGGATGGATGGGTAGATGACTAATGGATGGATGATGGATGGATGGATGGATGATGGATGGATGAGTAGATGACAGGTGGATGGATGGATGGATGGATGATGGATGGATGAGTAGATGAATGCGAAGGATGATGGATGAATGATGGATGGATGGGTAGATGACTGATGGATGGATGATGGATGGATGGACAGATGGATGATGGATGGATGGGTGATGCATGGATTGATGGATGAATGATGGATGGATGGATGGGTAGATGACTAATGGATGGATGATGGATGGATGGATGGATGATGGATGGATGAGTAGATGACTGATGAATGGATGGATGGATGGATGGATGGGTGACTGGTGGATGAATGGGTAGATGACTGAT
>NW_004955958.1:0-5757 GCF_000276665.1 Chinchilla lanigera
TGATTTGCATAACAAGCTCTCAGCAAGGGGATAAGAAAGGCCTGAGGGAAGGCCAGAGGAACCTGAGCCTCATACACAGGAGAGCTTCAGCCTGGATGCCCTCCACCATGGCCTGGCACTCCCTCCTCTTCAGCTTCCTTGCCTACTGCACAAGTACTGCTCCAGGGCTCCCAACCAGCTGCACAGCCCAGGGCTCTGGGACTAGCCTGGCTCTGACTCTGAGCTCAGCAGGGCGCTGGGGGTGGGGCAGGATGCTCAGGAACCTGACACAGGATGGGGCTGTGGGGCTGAGATCCCCACTCTGTGCTCACTGCTTTGTGTGAGCCTGAAGGGCTGTAGCTGCCCAGAGAGATGGCGGGTCTGCTGTTGGGATTAAAGTTTTTGTCTTGTACTGAGGCCCATGGGCCACTGAAACTGAGACTGAAGTGAGGGCACCTTGTTGGCCCAGAGGATTGATCTCCTCCAGGGCAGGGAGGAGCAAAGTCTTGGAGAGATCTCCATCCTCCTCAGTCCCACCTCTCTTCTCTCTCCCCACAGGCTCTGTGGCCTCCTATGTGCTGACGCAGCCATCCTCAGTGTCAATGACTCTGGAACAGACAGCCAGGATGACCTGTTTGGGCAACAACATTGGAAATAAAGATGTGCAGTGGTACCAGCAGAAGCCAGGTCAGGCCCCCATCCTGGTCATCTATTATGATAACGGCAGGCCCTCCGGGATTCCTGACCGGTTCTCTGGTGCCAACTCTGGAAACACGGCCACTCTGACCATCACTGGTGCCCAGGCTGAGGACGACGCTGACTATTACTGTCAGGTGTTGGATGATAGTAGTAAAGTTCACAATGACACAGGCAAATGGGGAAGCAAGATAAAAACTCGCCACCAGCCTGGTGCCCACGGCCCCTCCCTGCCCTAGTCACAGCGACCTGAGAAACCCACCACAGAGAAAGGACTGTCTAGGCCCACACATGCTGTCACATCCCTGAGAGATGGGAGAAGTTTCCTGGACCGCTGCAGGCTCATTTGCCTTCACTGTAACCTCAGCAATATGTGTTTGTTGAATAGAACTGGCAGCTCCCAACACCACAGAAAACCAGTTCATCTTACAGCACTAAGTGATGGAGACTGCCCTGAAGGAGCTCTGAGCAGGATTTAAAACTAACAACTTGGCCTTTCATGTTTACTTGGGAGTCACTGGTCCTTACTGAGGCCTGTAATGGTGGGTGAAGCCATGAGGCCTCAAAGGACAAGACAAGGCCACAGCAGAGGACTTTTGGGTCCAACCCCAATTACCTAAAAGGAGACTATAGCTGCAGGCTTCTCACTCCTGTGGTGAAGGCCTTCCTGGGGACAACACAGTTATCCTAAATTAACATAATGCATTACCTGGAGAAATCCAAAAGGGATTCCCAAATCCTGCCCAGATTCCTGCATTTTCCCTCAGTATTGCCCTCCTTTGAAAACCTAATAAATGCAGCCCCCCAGAGAAGTCTTTGTCTTAACACAGAGAATCTTGAATTCTCTGAGAGGGTTGAACCCTTCTGGAGCCCAAAAATCATTTCAAGTGTCACATTTATTTCAGCCTTCCCACCCACTCCTTGGGAGACTGCTGGCCTGATCAGCTCACAATAACTAAGGATATTATAAACAAGATAACTAAGTCTCCCTGTTAAGCAGAATTTTACCGTGACAGGGTTGTGGATGTGGCAGCAGGAGCATCCGTGAGGGTTCTAGTGTTGGAGGACTGCACCTGAGTGGTTTAACCCTGTCTGTTAAGAAAGGAACTGATTGGAATGGGGAGCCCACTTGTGACGGGGGTGGGGTGGACATACCGGGTCAGAGGTCTTGCTTGGGGTCTTGACTAGGGAACTGTTGTTATTTAATAGGTTACTGCTTTAGCCAGGTGAGAATTTTGTGCTCAGAGGACCCAACTGTTGACCTAGACAGTAGATTTTCAGGAATGTTCTCAAACAAAGGGGACTTAGTTACTAGTTATACTGTCATATTACTGGCATGAGAATCCTGGGAAAAATAATGAATCTTTTCCTTCCTTCCTTGGCACTAACAACATTCATTACAGGATGGCAGTGACTGTTAAAGAAGCAGTGTGTGAAATTTTCAGAGTGAAGCAGAGACAAACCCTTCATGTGTGGGGCAGAGAAGTGCCAGGTCAGCAGGCGCAGTCTCACAGGACTCATGCCTCCTGGGACAGAAATGACTGTGCATTTATGCAAAAGATTGAACCTAGAACCCTATCTCTTACCATGCGACCACCTAAAATCAAAATGGATCAAAGATATAAATATAAAAACAGAAAAATTAAATCTACTGGAAGATAGAATGGGTAAAACTCTTGAAAACATACATGTAGGCGAAAACCATGAATAAAAGTTTGACTGCACAAGAAATATTTTGTAATAGGGTCGCACAAAATTAAAAGGTTCCTTCATAGCAGCAGAAATAACCAACAGAGTATAGAAGCAACCTACAAAATGGGAAAAAATATTGGCCAGCTATTCCTCAGACAGGGGACTAATATTTAGAATATATAAAGAATGCAAAAAATAAATTAGACTCCCAAATTCAAAGACCCAATCTAAAATATGGGCTTCCAAAAGAACAAATATTTCTCATATAAAGAAGTATAAACAGCAAATAAATACATGAAATGCTCAATATCACTGACCATTGAAAACATGAAACTTAAACAACACTGAGATTCCATCTCACTCCAGAAAGAATGGCTTCCCCCAGAAAATCAACCAATAACAAAAGCCAGTGAGGCTGTGGGAAAAAGAGAACCATTCTCCATTGTTGGTGACAGTGTAAATTGGTACAACCACAATAGAAAACATTATGGAGATTTCTCAAAAAACTAAGACTAGGGGTTCCATTTGACCCAGCTATTCCCCTTCTAGGTATCCTCCAAAAGAATTAAAGTCATATTACAGTGATATCCATGCTTATAGCAGCACAATTTCTATAGATAAATCTTGGAAATAGCCCAGATGCTAATTAACAGAACAATGGATAAAGATAATATGTTATTTATATACAGTGGAGTACTACTCTGTTCTAAAGAAGGATAAACTTGAGACATTTTTAGTAAATGGATGCACCTTGAGACCATAATCCAATAGCTCAAACACACAAGTTTAAATATCACATTGTTTCTCTCTTTTTTTTTATTTTAAAGATAAAAGGGGGGAAACATTAACAGACATACAACATTTTACAACATATCACAAGCACAGTACAGACAATACAGAGTTACAAACAAAGTGGTAGGGAATTAACAATGGTTGTTGTATTACATACTGATATCTTCAAAGTGGCTTCTCATGAAAACAGTGTGAGACACTGAAGTTATAAATAATGTACAGAATGGAGGATAGATATTAAGAAGTACGAAAAACTTGTTCAAATGGGAGGGGGAACAGAGACAAGGGAGAGTGAAGGAAAGGAAAATAGATATAAAGGAAAAGGAGGGGAGGGGAAAGGAACAACAACAAAAAGAATTAAGCTGTGTTACATCTATGTACTGATCTCCATTGATGAATGTCATCATTATGTACTGTGAACATGTACTACTAAACAAAATTGAAACTATAAAAAACAGCATTGATAGCCTGAAAGCATTTAGCAATATTCCCTAACCATTATCCAAAAAGAAGACGCACATTGAGAAAATGCAACTGATGCAGTATTTAAAAAAGAGAGAGAGAGAAAGAGAAGAGGTGCTTGTGTGAGCACCCCCGCGAGGGTGCGGGCGGGCATGGATGCAGGATGAGCTGCTCCAGGTCCCTGGCTGCCTAAGCTGAGCTGAGGGCTGAAAGGATGGGAGCCTGGCCTTCCCTGCTCAGCTCCTTCTCAGCACCATCCCAGGCTTTCCCTTCCCTCTGCAGGGCTCCCCTTCTCTCCCCTCACCCCACTGCCTTTGTCCCCTCTCCCCTCTCCCCTTCTTCTGTGCCTACCTCCAAGGCCTCCCCTCTGCACACCCAGACTCCTCTCTGCTCCAAGCCAGGTCTTGCAGAGGAGGCCAGATCCAGAGACACTGCTGAAAGCCTCTGTTCCCACCCAGGTACTGGATGCCACTTGGACAGAACAGCAAACCACCCCTGAGGGCTTCAGACTCCTCTACAGTCAGGCAGGCATCCGAGGACTGGCCTGAGAACCGTGGAGACCCTCTCCCTTACCCTGGAGATGGCCTGCAGGGACTCCTAGGAGGCCTCAGGATTACCCAGTTTTAATATGGATCCCTGAGTTCATTTTGGATGCCTTCTGCTGGCCACACTGACTCCACCTTCCCAGACGTCCTCTGAGAGTAAAAGTCCTGCCCCTGTACTCATGGGAACTTGACAGTTAATCGGCAAAATTAAAACTTGGGCACCACTTTTAACACTGAGAAATGAGTTTCATTCGCTCATTTATGCTAGTAAGAATGTAAATTTCAGCCCAGCATGGTGGTGCATGTCTATCATCCCAGCACTTAGAAGGCTGAGGCAGGAGGATTGCCGTGAGTTCGAGGCCAGCCTGGGCTACAAACTGAGTTCAAGACAAGCCTGAACTGCATAGCAAATATCATCTCAAGATGACCAAAAGAAGAAGAAAAAAAAGAAAGAAAAGAAATGACAGGGACCGCTCCCCCCACCATCATGGTTCGCCGCTGCGCCCTGTAAGAAACAGGTTTGCTCTGCGGACTGCCTGGGGACCCCCATATGGTGGTTGTAGTTTTCCTGTATTCTCCAATTCCATGCAGATCTGGAACCTTCTCAGCTTCTATTCCACCGTCCTTACCATCTTAGCCTTGCTTTTTGGTTGACTTAAGATAACAAGATAACAGGATACATATGCAGTTCCAATCATCACAGCACATCCATGAGAAAAACTGCTACAAAAATCAGAGTGCTCCTTCCCTCCACAGGCATAAGTTCCCTGAGAAAAAAATCTAGCAGATAAGAGTGTTGTATCCACGGACCTGCACTAGGTCCTGGTTCCTTGGGACCTGGGAAATGTTTCTGGCTTATAACAAATAGAAATAACAATGTACAGGTACAAGCCATTGAGAAAAGTCTGCTGACATGGAAAATGGTGTCTCAAGCATGGCCCTACCCACAAGATGAAAACCTGAGAGCGGGGCCGTGCCCTGGTCATGCTCAGTTTCCAGGAAGGAATGTAGAGCAGACCTCTGTGATCTGAGTAAATATTGGGCAGGGTGGTCTCCTTTCTGTGTCATTGGTACCATAGCCACCAAACACCCTCACATGCATTTACATCTGCCTTTGGAACCAGTCCCTGAGTCCTGTGTCTCCCAGTACAAACTTCTGGGACAACTTCCAACACCACCCTCCACGTCAGACAAAGGTACAGACACGCCTCAGGTAGGCCCTGACCTCTCCTCCTCCAGATAGATGTGTTCATACTTTTCTGAGGAATCTTAGGTCCTCCTGCCTGGTTGTAGGTCAGGCAGAGGGCACAGAGAGAAGGGAAATTCCTCACCCTGGGGGAAAGCAGGCTAAGAAGTAAGAAATCCTGTGTTTGAGCAGAAAGTACCCTGGCCTCCAAGACGCAGATGTCAATGACCACCAGGAGGCAGCAGAGAGTCACCGGCAAAGGTGCTTGGGATAGGCTGGGCCTCGGCTTGAAAGAATTTCTAAACTGAAGAGAGAAATTCTAAGCTGAAGGGTTACTTGACTATGCCCTGAGAGTTGGAGAAAATGGTGTCAACATTCTCCTTGGCACATACAGATTCTGTGATT
>NW_004955958.1:10157-11385 GCF_000276665.1 Chinchilla lanigera
GGATTCAAGAGCTGATCGTTTTTATGCCCGAAGCATAATTTTGCTGTTGGACTGACCGCTTGGGTAGTGCATTTGGCAGTGGAGAAAAGACCTGCGAAGACCTAATCCTACCACACTGCCAGCTTAGCCTTTCAGGAAACTTAGGAGTCAAAGACCACCACTCTAGACAGGAACGGACGGTCCAATGCTATTACTCCAAACCTCCGGTGAGGATAAATATGACTACTTTAAAACTAGAGAAACACAGTCAATAAGGTATTCAATAAGTGAAAAAGTAAATAAGTCAAGAGCTCAAGAAACCTTTTAGACCATTACAGATTAAATGGGAAAATGTTAATATTGTATGTTCAACCTTGAAGCTCTGTTTTTGGGACAGAGTCTTGCTATATAGTTCACGTTGGCTTGGAACTCATGACAATCCTCCTGCCTCAGCCTCCCAAATTCTGGGATTACAGGTATTTGCCACCACACCTGGCAAAGCTTTTAAACTTGAGAGAAAGTAAAGTGCACATTAAGTCATCATATTCTAACAAAATCAACTTGATTTATATTTCAAGCATTTTATATGTCACAGAATTCTATCACAAGAATTTTATAGATTACTATCTCAACACCCATTTAGGTACTAAAGCATTATATATTAAATTAGTAAAAGAGTTTTAGAAAGAGGCCTACATCTGTGTGTGGTAGCGCATGCCTGTAATCCCAGAATTTGGGAGGCTGAGGCAGGAGGATCTTCATGATTTCCAGGCCATCCTGGACTACAAAATGAGTTCAAGGCCAGCCTGAACTACATAGTGAGACCCTAATCGCAAAAAACAAAACAAAGAAACAATAAAAAACAAAAGTAAAAAGAGCCTAATTGCCTGCTCTTAGAATTTGTCACTTATTTCAAATCAGAACCATTTCTAAAAAGCTATATCACAGATAGCATAAAGAATTAAGAAGTAAGAGATGGAGATAAAGTAAAGTATGCTTGGAGGAGGCAATGTGAAAAGAAACCTATGTATCAGGAAACAAGAGAGAGTGACTAAAGAGCAGAAACTAAAAATCATGCAATCCTATGCACTTAGAAGGCTGAGACAGGAGGATCCTAAGTTTGAGATCAGCCAGGGCCATTTAGCAAGATCCTGTTAACATTAAAAATAAAATTTTAATGTTAGTTTAATTAATTAAACTAATATGCTTCACTTCTTTACATCTGATGTCTGTTTTTTTAAAGGCATAA
>NW_004955959.1:0-11352 GCF_000276665.1 Chinchilla lanigera
TCTCTCCCTGTCCTATGCTGTGGGGATGGAGTTGGTCACTGCCTCACTGGAAAGTGGTCATCTCATTTCTTTAGAAGGTAGATGGTGACATCCTGGGTTGTTGGTTGGAAAGCTCAAAATTGTTTGAAGAGATAAAACAGCATAGCGGTGTTGTGAATGATCACAACAGAACTTTTTGGAAGTACGGAGGTAATTTTCTACCATGCTTCCAAATTTGTTGGCTAAAGATGAACACTTTCCAAATCCTTTTATGGGCCACAGATGACCAGTATAGCCATCCTCCTGTCCCCATCTCTGATGACTCTAAAGTTGTCTTAAGGCCAGAACCTAATGTGTACTTTTCTTCCATAATTACCTAAGTTTCTGCCATACTTCAGGACTTTAGAAGTGGACTCCTCGCGGTCGTTGTTCTGGGGTCTTATAACCACACTGTACCTGGTTATGTTAGGAGACTCTGTAACTTGTCACTCTGATCTTTCAAGAAACTCCTCTCAGTTATAGCCATATATTTCTGCAAGGTTCCAAATTCTTAAGTTTCTGGTTTTCTTTGCCTTTTCTCTGGCTGCTAGAGTGAGAATTCTTCTCCTCTTCTTTTTTCTCATTTCTGTTCCCATTTTCTTTCTTTTTTTCCCTTCCTAGAGTGTGGGGGAGGCCAGAGTTTGATAACTGCAGACAGGAATTAAATGGAGATGAGGGCACATTGTGAAGAAACCAAGTCATTGCCTTCCACTGTCTTCTGGCATCTTTGTGTCTCTCCTCTCTAACCCATATGGATGCTTAGAGCTAGGAAAAGCAACTGCTAGAGGTAAACTCTGTTACTTTCCAGAGTTTTCTGGGAAACAAAAATGTGTCCATTATTTTTGGTTAGATAACTGGAGCTTTCAGCACTACCATTCTGGAAAAACTTGACCACATTTGACTCAGTCATTCCTTCGTTTCCTTTTACTCCACCCTTCCCAATACTCTTTTTCCTTGGATTTTTAAGGGCTACCTGGGCAGCCATGTTCTTCATCTAGAGCCTGGTAGGAGGAGTAGCTTGGCATTTGTGTAGTACCTTAGCTGTATGACACTTTCATTTATATTATCACATTTGACCTTTAAAAGCACCTGGAGGTAGGAAAAAGAGGTGTCATTATCCCCTTTTATGTGAAAGGAATGGAGGCTAGGCTCAGTTGCCCCAGGTAATTCAACAGGTATGCAGCTTGGCTTGAATTTGAATCCCGGTTGACCCACTCTACCAAGCCCTCTCAGCTCATAGATAATGCTGGTTTCTGTTGTTCTGGCTTTAACTATAGACTTCATTTTCTGTCTCGTTTTTTTCTTCTCCTTGGTTTATGTTTTAATCAAAGAAGAGAGTTTCTTATCCCTAGGATCTGTCCCTGTCCATTCTTTCCCATAGAGCTATGCATCCCTGTGGATGTTATTTCAAATGTCACTCCATATAACTTCATTCCATTCTGATACCAACTCAAACCCCAGTTATTCTCATACTGTATTAATGATCCTGAGGTTGAACCAATGTTGGTCTCTTTCTGCCACTTGGCTGTAGCCCCCTCCATTTCTGTTGCTGTTCTCTTTTTTCAGGCCAGTCTGCAATTGCTGGCCATATATTTAGCTTGTTATTTTTTTTATTTCTTTACAGTATTCCCATGTGAATATTTTATCAGTGGTCTCTCCTTAATTTCAGTCCTTTCTGGGGAAGGGTTAATAGTTCAAACCCATCATTTTTCTTTTGAGGATTAAAAATTACAAAAGCTGGTTGGAGTGGCCAGTTCCTCAGCATGGGGCAAACTGGGAATAAAGTTTGGATACAGAATGTCTTGTGATCGTGGGATACTTGTGTCCTGTCTTGCCCTGTTAATAGCAATGCTTAGGGAAGCTTAGATTAAATGGGTTGAGTCCTTCTAAGAAAGGCTGACTGCTGGAGTTGAAGAGATTGGAAATACATCCTGGTGTGTGTTGCTTTTTCATTTTATTTTTTCTATTGGTTTGCCAAGAAAAGAGCAGCAGGCTTTGTACTACCCTGTCTTCTGTTTTTTCCTTCCTTTTGATACAAGCTAACAAATGTTGAAGCCAGTGTGTATGCAGCTCAGAGCTTGAGAACACTCCTTTTCCAAAGCAGATTTTTAACTCACGGCTGGGAAACATGCAGACCCAAATGATGGAGACAATCCGAACCCCCATGCCTATTGTCTGTTTTGGCTTGACAACCAGCAATACAATTCGGTTAGGACTTGTAATGGCACACACCTGACTGTAATGGCACACACCTATAACTCCAGCAGTCTGGGAGGCTGAGGCAGTGAGACTGCAAGTTTGAGCCCAGCCTGGACAACTTAGTGAATTAGTAAGACACTGTGTCAAAAATAAAAAAGTAAATGGGCTGGGGATGTAGCTCAGTGTGAAGGCCCTGGGCTCAGTCCGTAGGACTGAGCGTAAGGGAAGAAAAAAAGAAAAAAACACAATCCAAAATATATTGTCACTGTAATGCTAGCCCGAAATAATGATAATAATTAAAGAACTTAACACTTTCTACTTTTTAACTCTAGTCTACCAGTGTTCCCTCTCTTACCTAAGAGTCTTAGGCAACACAAGCCCTTGCCATGGGGTTTAACTAGCTAAAGCCCTGGGCTAGTACTGATTGGGATTCACTCCCTCTGGGGCCACAGACTCCATCCTTGAGGTGGTCTAGCGTCTCTTACTTGCTTACCTCCAGGCCTGTGGCTCAAGGCCAATCCCAGCCCAAAGCAACCCAAACAGGTCACCTGTCACTTTCATACCTAGAGGATGCTCGAATTTCAAATGAGACTTCTCTCTTCTCAGAATAGCAGGTGCAGAGTTGAACTTCTGCAGGGCTCTTTCTGAAAGAAACCAGAGTCACAGTTCCCTACCATGGCCCTTTAGAGCTCCTGGGCCAACAAAGCTTCTGTGATTGCCATGAAACACAGAGGAGAAAGGAAGTTACTAGTTCTCTACGGCAGGGACGTGCTGCTAGAGAGGCACCAGGAAGCCTCTGCCATGCGTGGGTAAGCCCATGGAGTAGGGAATAGTGATTTCACCGATGTCTATGGGGAAAGGGGACAGAACTTTAAATTCTGAAACTGGCCTCTCACTTTGACAGCAACTCATACAGGCTCATCTGTGGAGTCTGTAGGGGCCTTGGTTTAAATTGTGGTGGGAGTGGCTTGAATCCTTTGGACTCTAGCCTGGCATTGCATTTTTCCATAAGGTGAAAAAACTCTTCTCCCACCTCTACCACCTGACTGTCTGTGACCTTTTCCTGTAGAGTCACACCTGGGGACCAACTTGCTGAAATTTGATGTAAGCATTTTCCCCCTGGTACTTATCCTTTTGGTACTAGACATGCAAGCTAGAATATGCCAGTGTCCAAGGCCTGGTAACTTGATACCCTTTCCAGCCAAAATGATTGGTCAATTATGACAAGAATGCAGGCACCACTGCATTTCCTGTTGCTCCTACAAAGGTGAGCTAGGTTCCAGTGCTGCTTGTGGGTACTCTGAAGAGGGAAAGAGTGAACACTCCTTGAGTCCATTCTGGACAGACCCAGAGGGAAGTCGGTTAAACCCTGCCCTCCTCTTCCCACTGAGGGCTGCATGTAGCTCTTCACAGCTCCTGGCCCAGAGTAGCCACACACCCCAGGAGTGGGGATCCCGCTCTGGAGCCCTGGGAAAGCTAATCCTCAATGGTAATCCGTTTAGGTAAAGCTGTTAGTTCAAAGATAATCTGTTTAGCTTCCCCTTCCCCATTCTCCTTCTGCCAGAGAAGTGGGAGTTCATGTCTTCTTTTGCAGAGGCCCATGGCGTGGCTGAGGTTGATTCTTCACTGTGGCCTTGACAGAAAAGTTGCCTAACCAGTTTTAGGCCCTGGTTAGTTAAAACCCACCTTGTTCACGCACTCAAGTATGAGCTGGACAGAAACCGGGCTCAGAGAATGTCAGACCAGACTTGCTGCAATTCCTATTGGAGGACCCTGCCCCACAAGCAAGCCCCTCAGCCAGGAGTCAGTTTGTGCAGCAGGGCTTGGGCTCGTCCCTGTTGTGTTCTCTTAATCCTTTTTTTTTTTTTTTTTTAATGTTGGTCTCTATTTTAGCACTCAAGGAAAATGCTCCACAAGGATTGTTTGAGTGGCTTTTAATTTCACTTTTTAATGTTCTTGTTCATTTAAATTGCTTAACAAGCGTTCAGCCATATGGGCAGAGGTAAGTCCACCCTCTTACCTACACCACTCAGCCCAGACACGCGGCCCTGCAGACACACTCAGGAACCTGGCACACCGGCATGCCAGCCACCCCCTCCCCCAGCTTCCGATTGGCTCTATGTCTGCTGCACCTCCCCACCGCCCAAAGATCCAAATGGATTGACTCAGAAGTGTTCACCCAGAGGGTTGTTGCCTTTGAGGGGCTCTCTCTAGGCACCTGATTTCTCTTAGGTTTCTTTCTGTCCTCAGAGGTCCCCGAAGGTACTTGCAGAGTGTTTGCCGTTAAACGGCTGTAAATTAGGAGCTGAGTGTGTGAAGCGCTAATGAAGGCTGGGATTGGAACCATTCCACATCCCAGGCTGGCAGGCCTGGGCCCAAGAAGTCGCCGCTCTGCGGAGGCCCAAGTTCCTGAGTGTCAGGTTTCAGCTCTCCTTTCTTCTCTCTTTTTCTTTTCCTATTTTTTTCTACAGCTGTATTTCTTCCTTTTTGTCCATTTCTTTCCTTCCTTCTTCCAAACCCACGACCCCATCCTTTCAGATTTTTCTAAAAGCAACTACGAGTGGGAACCAGGAGGCTCAGGAAGCAGCCCCCCTACATGAGGCAAACTCAGAGCTTAGTCTCCTTTTTAAAAATGTTCCTCTTCGCTTTTGTGTTCTGTCCCCGCTCCCTCTCTCTCTCCCCCACTTTTGTCCCTCCTCCTTCCTCTACCCCCTCCTCAGTCCCTGTGTCTCTCCTTCTCCTTCTCTCTCCTCTCTTACTCTCATTTGATTCTTTTCTTTTTCACAACTGCGGTTTGAACCCAGGACCTTCACATTGACCTATCTCTCCAGCCCCCTTTTTCATTGTCTTAAACAGGGTCTCGCAAAGTCATTAAGTTGCCCAGGCTGGGCAGGAACTTGGACTCTTCCTGCTTCAGCCTCCCAGAGTGCTGGGGTTCCAGGCATGTGCCACCACACCTGGTATCATGCCCACTTTAAAAGGGAAGAAACTGAGGCTTACAGAGGAAGAGAAGTGGTACTAGGGCACACTCTGTCGTCTTGCTTCCCTTTGTACCTGCCCCGTGGTATCATAAGTGTGGTCCCATGACTCTAAAGTTTAAAGTTTGACTTTCGAGGTCCCTTTCAATCTGAGAGTCATTCATGTGTCTATTGGGTGCCTGCTGTGGACTAGGACACCCAGCCATTAGGCCAGCACTTGGCGACAACTGCTTGTCACAGACGCTAATGACTTAGCCTTAAATCAGGAGTGGACATGGGCTCTCATTCTGTCCTATAAGGCATTGCTTATGCGATCCCCTTATTACTGTGGCCTAAATAACTTATCAAAATAGTCATAAAGGACTTGGCAGACAAAATGAACTGCTAGAGAAGACTGCATTAAATTTTAATGGGAAGAATTCTTAGTAATAAGTAGGAAACGCATCTTGGCGTACGGCTGAGTCATTCCTTTGAGGCTTCTCCGTGACCTCCTCATTTCAAGGACTGATTTTTTTTTTTTTTTTTAATTGTGAAATAGCACATGACTGTTTCATTTAACTGTCAACTGGACTGGTTTGGGAGCAGCCTGGGGGAGCGCACTCCTGGGGGTGTCTGGGTGGGTCTTGGGGGCATGACCTTGGGATGGTATTCGACCCCTTCCTTCCCTCTGGCATTGCTGCTCTATGCCCTGCCTCTGGTCCCCTGAACTGAGCAGCTTTTCTCTGCCACGTCCTGCTTCCAGCCTGGACTCAAACCCCTGAATCCACTGGCCCTTGAGCCAAATTAAACCTCTCCTCCTTTTAAGTTGTCAGTGTTGGGTAATTCATTTCAGCAGCAGGAAAGCTGACTGATACACACTGCATTTAAAGGCAAATTTTAGCTGAAATGTCTCACTTGCTCAAATAAAGACTGAAAGAAACCAAAGGAAAGAGTGGGAAGAGACAAGATAAATGTGCTCCCTTTCCCCGCAGAGGTCGGGTGCCTTCTCTGTCTCTGCAGGGAGATGCCAGTAGCAACAGTGCCCACGCTGGGCTCACATCCAGGTGGGGCAGATGAGGAGAGGTGCCAGGGCAGGACATGACTGCAGGATGGTGATCAGGGGTGTGAGCAGAATCTGGGGGGGTCCCCAAGGTTCATGGAATCTGTCTCCTGATGGCGGAGAGGTGGTCACAGATGAGACCCAGGACCCCATGGGAGTTACAAAGGATAGGGAGGAGGTTGGCTGCAGAGGAGAGAAGAGTGGCAGAATATTTTTGTTTAAATGTTTTTCTTGGTTTTAGCCAGGCCTGGTGTAATCCACACTGTCTGCATTATCAGGTAGGAGGAGAGCATTTAAGCCCAGCCTGAGCAGTTTAATGACTTAGCAAGACCCTATCTCAAAGCAAAGAAAAAAAAAGTGCTGTGAATATAGCTCAGTATGAAGGTTCAATTTTCCCATCCTTGCTTTGAAGTAGGACCACTCCTTATCCTCTGGAATTCTCCAGCAGAGTCCAGGGTGGTAACCTACAGGTGTCCTAAAGCAAAGGATCACACCTTTTGACAGGGCTGGACTTGTGAGTTTAACCTCTGCAGGACTCCTGACAAGGACACTCTTTTGACTGTGGAAGGAACGGAGACTTTCTAAGCAAGGAGAAAGATGTGATCTCTCTCCCTTTCCTGGGTGGCTGTGCAGATAGATGGCTTTGACTCTTCTTTTGGAGCAGGAAGAATGCAATCCCATTAATTTAAATGCCTTCGTTTAAAATGTTAGGTGATTTATAAGGCCATCCCATAAAAAGCAGCTGACCAGGCATATAAATAATCTAACTACTAAATTAATAAATATATACTGAGTATTAAAATATGCATGGTACTGGGTTTATATACTCAGGATCGCTTCAGGGGATTGTGTAGCCAGTTTAAAGAAACAAACTTTTAAGAGGCTTTATAAAATGAGCAGCATCTATTTGCATACAAAGTCCAGTTTATGCTATGTTCTCAGGAGCAGATCTTGATCTTGTTTCTTCGTGGAAGCAGTTTATTAGCAATTAATGTTCAAAAATCATAAAATTTTAAGATTTTATTTTTCATTAAAATTCTTTACATTCAGACCCTCTTGATAATTTGTACCTTGCACTTTCCCTGCATTGGTGAGATTTGACTGTGGGTGCACTCTTTCCTAGAACACATTTTGATGGCAGTGAGTAAGAAGGGGTATTCGTGTAGGGTAAGGGTAATTCCTTTCAGCTTTAAGGGATTAAAATAAATCATTTATTGGGGCTGGGAATTTAGCTCAGCAGCACAGTGCCTGCCTGGCAAGCACAAGGTTGTGAGTTCAATTCCTGGTACCAGAAAAAAAAAACGAAAAAAAATCATTTATTATTCAGGAATTATATTTTCTGTACATATTTGAAACAACTATCTTCTCTCACGCTCTCTAATAAATGCATTCTGCAATAAATCTGGATGTTGTACTTGCTTACTGTCTATCATTGCCACTAGAATATGTGGACTGTTCTAGCAGGGATTTTGTCTTTTAGTTCTTTTTTTGTGTGTGGTATTAGGGATTGAACCAGGGTCCTCATATGGAGAGATCCCCAGGCCTTTTCTGATTTTCAAGTTTGAGACTGGTTTGCTCAGGTTGGACTTGAAATTGCAATCTTCCTGCCTCAGCCTCCCAAAGTGCTAAAATTACAGGTGTGTGCTATCACATCGATTTATGAACCTTATCTTCTTGCTCCGTAATTGGCAATCAGAAAAATCCCTGCCATATGTATTTAAATAATGACTATAACTCTTAATTCTTTACTTGTGCTTAGAAACTTATGGTACTAGTAAGTTTTGCAAGACAGATTATATAAACAATGACACTGCCCTATTTTTTTATTAAGTACTATTTCAGAATCTTGCAAAACTGTTTCCAGAGCATGGCATAACTGACTCTGCAGTGAGGTGTTGGGGAGGTATTCAAAAGTGACATTGGGATGAGACTGCTGGCTGTTGAAGGATGTCAAAGTATAACACAAGTAAGCGGGCAGTGCACCAGGCAGAGCACAAGCATGAGCAAAGGCCCACTATCATACAGTCTACGTGGCCTGAGTCTAGGGCCATGACGGGATTGGGGTCAGATTATGCTGCACTGAAACTTTAATCCTGAAGGCAGTATTAAAATTAGTGGGGGTATTAAAATTAGAGGGGGTATTAAAATTAGTGGACAAGCTGGGCATAGTGGCTCACACCTGTAATCCCAGCACTCAGGAGGCTGAGGCAGGAGGATCGTTGTGAGTTCAAGACCAGCCTGGGCTACAAAGTGAGCTCAAGGCCAGCCTGAACTGCATAGCGAGACCGTCTCAAAAGACACACGCACACACACACACACACACACAAATTAAAATTAGTAAACAGGGAAGGAAGGGGATAGGCAAGAACAAGGCCTTTGTTGGGGTCTTTGGAGGATATGTTAAAAGAAGGTGTATAATAAGAAAACAAGCTAGGTGAGAGACGGTGCAGTAGAATAGAGTGAGTGGGTTAAGGAAGTGGACGTTGAGATTAGATTGGAAAGATTTCCTAATGGGGGCAGGGAGGAGCAGCAGGAAGGGGTGATGCAAACAGCAAGGTTTCTACTTTGGACACCTTAAGGGATATCAGGGTTTTCCGAGGCTGAAGGGAGCTGTGGAGGGAGGTAAGGGGAGGAGCGTTAATTAGTTCAGTTTTGAGTCGCCTGTTGGATATTCAAGTGGAACTGTGTAGAAGGCACTTGGAAATACACGTCTGAGGCTTCAGAGGCAGAGATCAGGGCTGGAGGCATAAATCTGGGTGTAACCAGCATGTAAATGGCAGTGGATGTCTTGAGAGGAAATCCGATGATCCAAGAGAGGGGAACCGGGAAGAACTGAGGATGCGAACACTGCCAGGGGGAGGGAATAAGACAGGGCTGATCAGAGAGGCAGGAGGAAAGTCCCAGGGAAGCAGCTTCTCAGAAGCCAAGCGTATTAAATATAGCTTTCCTCTGTGCCCCTCACCTTCTCTCTTGCATGTATCAGGTTGCATTCGTCTGTGTGCATGCGTTCTCCAGCAGTCCGTGTGCTCCATGAAGGCAGGGATAAATGTGTCTCATCGTTGTGCCTGGGCCAGGGATGGCAAATAAGTTTCATTCCCTGTGCCAGGGCTGGGTGTTCTGGGCTGAGTCCTGTGTCTTTGGAGAAGATTGCCTGAATCCATTAGCGACTTCTGATAGGGATTCAGGACTGGCGACTGGTGGCAAGCTGCCACACGCCTTCCCTCCCCACCTTAGGCACTCATTTATTCATTATTCAGTAGCTATTTACTCAGCGCTCTGCATGTGCCACGCACTGTGCCAGGTGCTCAATAAATGTGTATTGGATCGCTGTTGAATGGCTGCAGGCTTCAGCATCCTTTATTGCACGGGATGGGCAACTTTGGAGAGTCCAGTGGAGGGCAACCCCAGTGTTCTGTGTGGCCAGTGTTGTCCTCCACTGGAAGAGTCCTGGTCAACACAAAGTCTTCTTAACAGGATGCCAGATGTCAAATATTTGTAACTATGTAAAAATATTTTTCACATTTGTAAATACTTAACATTAGCAAACATTTGCATATCAGGCAACCTTTATGTCAATCCAACAAGAGAGATGGGCTGTGTTTTTATTTCTATTTGGCAGAAGAGCAAGTAGAAATATATATTCCTTAGATGATTAGTGAAGGGAAGCTTGAGTCAGGATTTGAACTCAGGTCCCACACACACTTCTTGCTCTTTAAATTACCCCTGAGGCATTAGTCCCTTGAATTGTGAAGTATGGCTGAGCTCTCAGGTAGCTAAAGGAGCCAGACACCTCATGACTCAGTGAGATTCTTCCTAGGGAACCCAGTGGGCCACAGGCAGAGGATTTGGGGTAGTGGAAGGTCAGTGGTAGGAGGCAGGAAAGAAATGATCAGCTCCTGGAGGCTTTCTGGGCTCCTACTTCATGATTCATGAGTCTTTCTCTGTAGCTAATTTTTGTTAAGTATAAGAATTTCAGGAATCTTTGAAGAATTGGGGGAGACTGCTCGCTCCTGAAATATAAAACATCTGCTCTTGGTCTCCGTGGAGCTCCACTGTCTGGGGGAAAAACAGGGAATCAGAATTGATATAAAACAGACATTGCTTCAAACAATAAATCCCCCTTTGCTCATTAATGAGAAAATAAATTTAGGATCAGAGGCGTCAGACTTTTCAGGAGACCTCTCTCAGCACTGCTTCCCCCTCCCCCAGAGAGTGGTAAGTTCAGGACAAGAGACCCAGTTTCTAAGATCACAAAGCTGTGGGTGTTGATTGGCTGTGGCTGTGGCTGTAATCCCGTGTTACTCATCAATTTTATTTTATTTCTCTCTTTTGTTGCACGAGTATGTTCTGCCTGATGACCACAGACAGGAACACCTGAGTGGTTGACAGCGTGGCAGGACATGTATGACATTTAAAAAATATGTAGGTAAATTCTTAAAATCACCATTTTTGTGCTCCCACGCCTTTCTTTCTTTTCTCATTGCCCGTGACTCCAGATTCCACTTCCCACCTCTTTCCTGTTTCCCTGAGTTCTCCAAGATGCTGCCTGAGTCTGGAGGCTGCTCTTGGGGCAGATCTGTGTGCTCCGCATAGATGTCGTAAGCCCACCTAAAAAAACCCGTAGGAGCAGGTGCCAGAAAAGCAGAGCAAGCGAGTTTAGACACAGAGACTGCTCTCATTGGATGAATTCTTTTTCCTGGTTCCCAGCACACAGTAGGTCCTCAACCTTTGTTCAGTTATATGTAAGGGAATTGGAAGACCTGGCAAAAAAGGAAGAGGTCAGTTAGACAATTCTAGGGACATCACGTGACTGGGGCTGTCAGTGCTCAGACTGGTAGCAGAAGCCGTCAGACCATTCACGCCGTCAACTTGTTACCTCAGAGTTCCTGCACACTCTCTGTGGAAGAGCTCAGACTTCCTTGTATGTCTGTTCCCTCTGCTCTTTGAGGCTCAGGACCCCAGCACACAATGGCTGCTACCCCCTCTGCCTCTATCTCTTCTTGTTCTCCTTCTTGATCTCCTTCTTCTCCTTCTCCTCCTTGTCCTTGTCCTTCTCCTTGTCCTTATTGTCCTTCTTGTTCTCCTCCTTCCTCTTCCTCTTCCTCTTCCTCTTCCTCT
>NW_004955960.1:0-4765 GCF_000276665.1 Chinchilla lanigera
TTTTTTTGTGACAGTATCTTGCTATGCAGTTCAGGCTGGCCTTGAGCTCACTTTGTAGCCCAGGCTGGTCTCGAACTCACAGTTATTCTCCTGCCTCAGCCTCCTGAGTGCTGGGATTATAGACGGGGGCCACCACTCCCAGCTTGCACTGTTTTCAAGTTATTGACTTTTTCACCTACCCTTTTATTAACCCATACAATGAGCTTTTCACTTCACTTTTCAAGTTTAGGCTCTGTCCTTTCCTCCCTTTCTCCCTCCCTCCCTGCTTTTCTTCCTTCCAATGATGCTGGGAATCAAACTCATGGTTTTGTTTCATAGTTTTAAAATTTCCACTGAGAATTTCCATTTGTTTATTCACTATTAGCATATTTTAAAGTTCTCAAACCTAGTTTTACTGTCTATATTTGTAGCCCACTAGGTCATAATGAAATTGGCTTTTATTTAATGTGTGTTCTCTTGAGCACGGATTATATTTACTATATCTTTGCATGTCTAGTAATTTTTTTTGTCTTTTTGATACAGGGTCTTGCTATGCAGTTCAGGCTGGGCTTGAGCTCACTTTGTGGCCCAAGTTGGTTTTCAGTGTACAATGATCCTCCTGCCTCAGCCTCCTGAGTGCTGGGGTTGCAGGTGTGCACCACCACGCCTGGCTATGTCTAGTAATCTAGAGTATGTTTAAAAAATGGACGTTATGAATCACGTTTTAGATTTTTTAAATTTTTTAAATTTTTTTTTTACGTTTTAGATTTAGAGATACCAGATGCTGTTCTCCTACTCTGAGGATTGTTAATTTTTGTTTAGCAGACAGTTAGTTTATCAGTACTTCAAATCTGGTTTCCTCTGGCTGGGCTGCAGCTGAACTCTCTACTCAGTTATTTCAACTTCCCTTTGCTGTTTTTCACCTACTTCCCTGGGGTGTCTTGAGTGCAGGTATAGCTCCACAGTTACCCAAGGGTTTGGGCATGGTTTACGCCTGGTGCTTACCCTGCTTGCTTTTCCTTGCTTCTTGGATTTCTCTCTAACAATGTAGTCACTTTCCTTCCCCAACTGCTCTTCTGTCAGCTGCACTCAGGAAGAGAGCCTCAGGCAAAAGGTTGCAAACTCTCAAACCTTACTAGATGCAGTTCACGTCTTCCAAGATCCTTCCGGTTTCTGTTTTTATTATAATTTTTAAATTTTTATTTTAAAGATTAAGAAACATAACAGAACAACATTGAAGACAGAATCAAAACAACACACAAACAACAAAAATGATGCATGACCTCAAAACAAAATGATAGGAATTCATAGTGGTTGCTACATGACATACTGTTATCTCCAGCGAATTTGCTCAGTCCACCAGACATAAGAATGTAAGATTGATCAAACGATCAAAGACAGTAACAAGTAATAAAAAAAAAAAACATTGGAAATGATGCAGAGCTTCACCGTACAAGATGGTAGGAGTTCAGCAATGATTCTTACACTGCATATCATTCTGATTACCAGATTCAAGCGTGCAAAATTGGTCAAGAAAAAAGACAATTTTAAGCATTGACTGTTCCTTTCAGTAAACCACAGGCATCAGCAATACACCTATTCCAGCTATCCTGGAAATTTTTTATACATACAAATTTTGTTTTTCATTTTAAAAAGAAAAGAAGAAAAAACCAAAATAAAAACAAATACATAAACAAAACAGCATAGAGAACAATAAAAATGATACAGAATTTCTTTTTTTTTGGTTTTTTGTTTCTGTTACCAGGAATCGAACTCATGACCTTGCACTTGCCAGGCAGGCGCTGTGCTGCTGAGCTAAATCCCTGGCCCCAATACAGAATTTCAAAACAAGGTGATAGGACATTAACAATGGTGTTACATTACATAATGTCATCTTCAAAATGACCCTTCCGGTTTCTCTCTGCTTTGGACAACTCTCCTGTGCCTACAGACAACTACATCTATATCTACATCATCTGTATCTAATCTATGCCAAAATTTTATAATTATTATTTGAGGGAGGGTTAGTCTGTCTACTTTTTCCCAACATTTGAGTGTTGGCTCGGACTTGCAGAGTGCTGAGTATATAGAGAGAACATAGACAGAAAAAAAAAGGTCAGTGCCTGGGGCACAGTAAATACTATAAGAGTCTTAACTATTGTCATCTAGATAGTATTGCCCAACTGGACTTTTCGTCATGAGGGAAGATTTTTAGTTGAAATATCCAACATGGTATACATTAGCCGTGTGTGCTTGAGTGTATTAATCTGCTTTGTGTCTTATAGTGAAATACATGACACCTGCTACTTACTAACAAGCAGAGACTTCTTAGTTAATAGTTTTGGAGGTTCAAAGTCCAAGAACAGGTGGTGGTGGGAGGACACCATTGGTTGACCTCTGTAGGGGACAGCGCGTCCCAGGATGGCAGGAACATGTGTTGGAGGAAGGATCCCAATCTGGAGGCATGAAGCAGGGAAGGTGACAGGAACTAGAGCTGCTCCTTTCATAACCGCTCCCATGCAAGAACTGTCAGTGGGCTGCAGGAAAGATATCTCATGGCCCCAGGGGTGTAGGGACTTCCCACTAAGCCCCACCTTCCAATGGCTTCACTACCTCCAGTTACCTCAAAGGGGTAGACCAAGCTCTCAATCGTATTGAGCCCTTGTGGGCCAACCAAACCACACCAAAACCATAGTACTGAGTACTGGAGTACGGTTACAATCTGACCGAGGAATGAAATTTAAATATTCTATTTAGTTTTAATTAATCTACAGGCCACAGGGGGCTAGTAGCTCCTTTATTGGACAGGCTGGATCTAGGACATGGAGGAGAGGGTATGCCTGAAAGTATAGGTGGGCTTAGCACTTTATAGTTCATAGGGGAAGCATGAGAATGAAGAGACCACGAGTAGAATAGGAAAGGAAGAAGATCAAGGATCAGAAATTGGGAGGTGTGTGAGAGAAAAAGCCGGAAAAAATGGTTAATAAAAGAGACCAGAAGGAGGAATAATATTCTATAAGAAAAACAAGAGTTCCAAGAAGATAGGGAGAGGTTGCTAGTGTTAAATACCACCGAGTGATTCATCAAGACAAGGACGGAAAATAGATCTTTGACCTTGGCCATGGCTGTGTGCTCCAAGAGGCAACCTTGAAAGTGCTGAGATGGGGAGGTCAGCTTAGCAGTGGGCCATGATGCCGTTTGCACCTTCTCTAGCTTTTCTGATGAATACCTGCAAACGACCCTGCAGAGGCATCAGCTTTGCGGTGAAATATGCGTGCTTGAACTCAAGAATATTTCAGTACCAATTCTCATGACTAATTCTGAAAAAAATTAAACAGACCAAACTATGTGCTTTGCTTTTTTGGAACACGTCCCCAGAAGCCATTGTCAGAAGGCACTTGAAGAATTAGGATGACCGTTTCCATATTAAAATGTTAATATGTGAATCAGATGGATGGGTTTTGAACCTGAAAGATCAAAAAGTTTCATTTAATTGCATTAACCAAATTGATTTTAAACCAGTAGAATTATTTGCAGTGCTTAAGAAGTCTTTATCCTCTAACCAAGCGAGATAAATGGGTCACCTCGGGATTTGCAGTTGGAGTTTTTCCGTATGACAATACATTGGGAATGAAGTCGTTTGTCCTAAAGAAACTCTCAGCAAAGGTTCACTAAACCTGTCTTGATTAATTTTTCAGAATCACACGAGGAGATTTACCAATTACCCTCTCAAGGGTTGATTTGATCAGCTTCACAGGGCTACACAGTCTGCATCAAAGCGGCTAAAAAAGTTCTGGTGGAAATGAACTATGCACTAAATTCTAATATGATCTAAACTTGCATGGTTTAAATTACTGCATATTTGAGCTACTGTGTAGAAAATGCTCTAATGCATATTCTCATACTATTTCTGAAAAAGTGTCCAGGAGCAAATACTAGCTCCCTTTTGCTAGCAAAAGACATCGTAACAGAAAACAGTAAAGTAACTGAAGATCAGACAGCAGAAGTACTACAAAAAGCGCTAGGAATTGAACCTACACCTTCACCCATGCTAGGCAGGCACTTTGCCACTGAACCCCCTGCCCAGACCCCAGTGCGGAACTATTAAGATTTTCTTTCATTCCGATTCCCGTTCTTCATCTCTATGGTGGCTGTCATTATACTATGGCAGTAATGTGGGTGTAGGTAATTTGCATTTTCAGTTTACCACAAAATGATATGATTTCATATTAAAACAAATGGCTCTTTCTTCTCTGGTCTTAGCTAAAGCTGTGCTCTCCAAGCGGGGTCCTTGACCAGCAGCATCAGTAGCAGTTGGTAGCTGGTTGGAAACGCCCGCATCCTGTTTAGTCAGCCTTTGGGTTGAGTCCCAGCACATCAGCGTCAAGATGCACTCACCAAAGTGGCTTCACAGATTTAAGACAGTGTTTTTCCCCTGGGCTGTAGATTAAAGTCCCCTGGGGGCTCATTTTTAAGCATAGCATTCTTTGCTGGTCCAACCATGGAGATTCTAATTTAATTGACCTATCATGGGCCTGAGAACCCTCGTTTTAAGACTTCTACAGGTGATTCAGGGCTGCAGGCTTGAGACTTACTATTTCAGGATAATGTTGCATCTGGGTGCTCCTCTGTAATATAAAATTTAATTTTTTATTGTTATATTTTGCAATATATAACAAATACAAACATTTAAAGAAATTGGCATGTATATATTTAACGTCAAGAAAATTGAAGTTATTTTTTATTTATTTATTTTGAAGAGAATGTCTTTTTTTTTTTTTTTTTT
>NW_004955960.1:5865-7214 GCF_000276665.1 Chinchilla lanigera
TTTATATCCCCTGGCCCAATGTTCCTTTCAATAAACCAATGAACATCAGCAGTAAATTATCCCATATATCTAATCTATCTATCTATCTATCTATCTATCTATCTATCTATATACGTACACACATATATCATATATTTTTCCCTTCCTTCTCTCGTTTTCTCCTTTCCCTCATCCCAATTGTTCCTTCCCTTTGAGCAATTTCTTTCCATTTCACAATGTCTATTGTACCTTTTGGGTTTTATTTACTCTTTCAGGTTCTTACACTAGGGAGGCAATACAGTGTCTACACTTGTGGGTCTGATTTATTTCACTTATGAGTTGAATCCATTTACATGTAAAAGCCTCGAATTTATCTTTTTTGTAGCTGAATAATACTCCATTATATAAAAATACCACATCTTTTTTATCCATTGCTCAGTTGATGGGCATTTGGGTTGTTTCCAAGACTTAGCTATGACAAACTGTGCTGCTACAAACATGGGTGCATAAGTATCACTGTGGTATGATGTTTTGAATTCTTCTGGGAAAATACCCAGAACGGGAATAGCTGGGTTAAATGGGACTTCCAATCCTAGTTTTGTGAGGAATCTCCATACTGATTTCCACAGTGGTTTCACCAAACTACACTCCCACTAATAGTGGAGAAGGGTTCCTTTGTCCCCACAGCCTCTTCAGTATTGGTTATTGGTTGAATTTTTGATGACAGCCATTCTTTCTGGGGTGAGATGGAATCTCAGTGTTGTTTTAATTTGCATTTCTTGAATGACCAATGATGTTGAACATTTTTTCATATATTTATTTGCCATTTGTATTTCTTCATCTGCAAAGTGTGTATTCATCTCAGATGCCCATTTTGGGATTGGGTCTTTGAGTTTTGGGGGTCTGATTTTTTAAGCTCTTTATATGTTCTAGATAGAAGTCCTTTGTCTGAGGGGCAGTTGGCTAAAATTTTTTCCCAACTTATGCATTTTCTTTTTATTCTGTTGGTGATTTCTTTTGCTGTGCAAAACTTTTAAATAAGATAAGATCCCAGTTGTCGATTTTTTAAAGTATTTCCCATGCAGTTTGGCTTGTGTTCATGAATTCTCTGCCTACCCCTATGTCTTCAAGATTTTTACCTATCTTCTCTTCCTGTAGCTTTAGTGTTTCTGTTTTAATATTTCCATCTTTGATCCAGTTTGACTTTAGTTCAGTGCACGGTGATAGACATGAGTGTAGGTTTAGTCTTCGGCATGTGGAGAGCCAGTTTTCCCAGCACCATTTATTAAAGAGGCTATATTTCTACCAGTGAACATGTTTAGCCTCTTTGTCAAAGATAAGCTGGCTGAGTGCGTTTGTAGTTGTGTCTG
>NW_004955960.1:10919-11802 GCF_000276665.1 Chinchilla lanigera
TCAGTGTGTTTGTTGTTTGTGTATAGGAGTGCTATTGATTTTTGGGTGTTGACTTTGTATCCAACTATGCTACTGAATTTGCTGATTAATTCTAGGAGTCTTTTGGTGGATTTTTTTGAGTCTTCTATGTAGAGTATCATGTCATCTGTGAACAAAGATAATTTCACTTCTTCCTTTTTCCTATTTTTATTCCTTTTATTTCTCTCTCTTGCTTAATTGCTCTGGCTAGTGTTTCCAGAACTATGTTGAATAGGAGTGGTGACAGTGGGTATCCTTGTCTTGTTCCTCATTTTAAAGTGAAAACTTTCAGTTTTTGTCCATTTAGTATGGCTGTTGGTTTGTCTTGCTTAAGATGGCTTTTATCAGATTGAGTTGAAATTTAAGCCAATTTTATGTAGGGTTTTTATCATAAATAAGTGTTGGACTTTCTCAAAAGCTTTTTCTGCATCCGTTGAGATGACCTTGTGATTCTTGTCTTTAGCTCTGGTGATATGGTGTATTACATTGATTGATTTGTGTATATTGAACTATCCCTGCATTTCTGGGATGAATCCCACTTGGTCACGGTTTTTAATGTTCTTGATGATTTGTTGCATTCTGTTTGCTGGTATTTTATTGAGAATTTTTGCTTCTATATTCATTAGAGAGATTGGCCTGTAGTTCTCTTTCTTCGTTGGGTCTTTCTCTGGTTTTGGTATCACGGAAATACTTGTTTCTAGGAATGAGTTGGGGAGAATTCCTTCACGTTCAATTGCATTTAAGAGTTTGAGAAGACTTGACATTAAATTTTCTCTAAATATCTTGTAGAATTCAGCTGTGAATCCATCAGGACCTGAGGTTTTCTTTGTTCATAAGTTGTTTTACTGCATTTTCAATTTTTTTG
>NW_004955961.1:0-1586 GCF_000276665.1 Chinchilla lanigera
AGGCCAGCCTGAACTGCATAGCGAGACCCTGTCTCAAAAGACAAAAAACAAAACAAAACAAAAACAAAATAGAAATTACAACCGACTATATGTGAGTGGGGGCCCAGAAGTGTGTTTGAAAAGCACACTTCTAGAGTGACTTTGTTGTTGCATTAAATTGCCTAGGCTGGCCTGAAACTAGTGGTCCTCCTGCCTCAGTCTCCTGAATGCTGGGATTATAGGCCTGTACCACTAAATCCTGCTTGTGAATTAAATTTTGTGGCCACTTCCGTGGGGGAAGAGTGAGCCAAAGAAGAGAATGCAATACTTTTCTTAAGGGAGTTAAGTCCTCTGGATGGATCCACTTCCTCCAAGTCTTTGCTTGTTTTTTAAAGGTTCACCCCTTAACCAGGTGTGGTGGCCCAAGCCTGTAATCCCAACACTCTGGGAAGCTGAGGCAGGAGGATAGCAAGTTCGAATGGAGTCTGGCGTGGGCAATTTAGCGTCGATTTAGTGATTCCGGGTCTCAAAATTTAAAAAAAAAAAAAAAAAAAAAAGGCTGGGGATGAAACTCTTTAAAGGCCCTGGGTTTAATCACCGGCACCACAAACAATAAATAAATTTTAAGAATGAACAAAACTAAGCATCTGACCCCTCAATCATCGTCTAGGGCACCATTTCCATTATCTTCCGTATTATCTGAATCCGCTCGTTCCAATGTAAGCAGAAGAAAGGCTGTGATTTTCCTGGCTTTTGGCGCTCTACCAACCGAGCTACACCTCCAGCCTCTAAGTATGCTTTTGGGTAAACGGAAGAACCGCGGGGCACGAAAGGCGAACGTGGCCGGAGGGCGCAGCAGCGGAGATCAGCCCCGAAGGCTGCAGTCTGCGGTTCGCGCGAATGGGAGGCGGACCCGGCCACGCGTCCGCCACCAGTCTTTGTTTTCTAGCTTCTTCGCGATCCCGCCCTCCCACTTCCGGGCACGGAAGCCACTTCACACCTGCGGGGTTCCCACCTGGACCACGCCTACCGGGCCGTCCCCCACCCGGGCGCGAACAGCGCAGCACAGAACACCCGGGGACCTGACCTATTTCAAGGCTGCGCGTCTTCGGGTCAGTTCGCGACCTAGCCGCAGGCATGCGCAGTGGGCAGAGCCCGGGCGGGAAACGGGGCCGCGCCCGCCTCTGATTTGCTGCTGCAGCGGACTCCCGCCCACCGGGGCACAGCGCTGGCTGCTGATTGGGTGTGGCCGCAGAGGCCGGACGAGGCCGCACGGCGAGGGCGGGCCGGCGGGAAACAGCCCGGCGAGTGCGGGGTCGCGAGGTGTTGTCGCCACAGCTGTGGAGAGGCAGCGCGATGGCGGTGCAGCCCAAGGAGACGCTGCAGCTGGAGAGCGCGGCCGAGGTCGGCTTCGTGCGTTTCTTCCAGGCCATGCCGGAGAAGCCGGCCACCACGGTGCGCCTGTTCGACCGCGGCGACTTCTACACGGCGCACGGCGAGGACGCGCTGCTGGCGGCCCGCGAGGTGTTCAAGACGCAGGGCGTGATCAAGTGCCTGGGGCCGGCAGGTGCGCGGCGGGTCCCGGCGGGGCGGCTCCGAGCCCCGCG
>NW_004955961.1:6240-7484 GCF_000276665.1 Chinchilla lanigera
CTGGAGCACACTTTGTAGCCCAGGCTGGCATCGAACTCAACAGCAATCCTCCTGCCTCAGCCTCCCAACTGCTGGGATTACTGATATGCGCCACCATGCTCTGCAAGGATGGGTACTTTGTACTAAAAGTTGACGAAAATAACTAAGAAAGGGAAAAACTCAGAAATGAAAAATGTGCTGTGGTTCCCAAAAGCTAGTGATCATATCAGGGTCAAATGTACATATGGAATATTATTATTATTACTATTACTTGTCTTTTTCTTTTGTCTTTTTGAGACAGGGTCTCAGTATGCAGTTCAGGCTGTCCTTGAGCTCACTTTGTAGCCTAGGCTGGCCTTGAACTCACAACAATCCTCCTGCCTCAGCCTCCTGAGTGCTGGGATTACAGGCATGAGCCACCACGCCTGGCTCTTTTGTTCTTTTTGAGACAGGCTGTTGATATGCAGTTCAGGCGGGCCTTGAACTCACTTTGTAGCCTAGGCTGGCCTTGAGCTCACAGGAGTTGTCCTGTCTCTGCCTCCTGAGTGTGGAACATTATTTTGTCTTAAAAAAGTAGACAATATGGATAGGGGCTGGGGATTTAGCTCAGTGGCACAGCGCCTGCCTGGCAAGCGCAAGGTCGTAAGTTCGATATCCGGTACCGGGGAAAAAACAAACAAACAAACAAAAAAAAGACAATATGGATAAACTTTGAGGACATTATGCTAAGTGAAGTAAGTCAGACAGAAGAAAAATATTGCACGATCTCACTTACATATAGACTCCCAAAAATGTCAGATACATAGAAAGAGAACTGTGGTTACTGGGGGGAGGAAATGGGGAGATGCAGGTCAGAAGGCATGAAGTTGTAGTGCAGTAGGATGAAGAGAGCTAATGTACAGTATGAAGATTGTAGTTAATATTGTAGTTAATACTGAAAATTGACTAAAGAAGTACACTTTATTTTTTAATTTTATTCATATATTTTTGTTGTTTTTTTTTTTGAGACAGGGTCTTGCTGTGTAGTTTAGGTTATCCTACAACTCATTAAGTAGCCCAGACTGGCCTTGAACTCGAAATAACCCTCCTGCCTCAGCCTCCTTAGTGCTGGGATTGCAGGCATGCGCCGTCAAGCCTAGCACTTCTCCAACCTTTAGTTCAGCTAATCTCTGGCTTTGACTAAACAATTGTTCCTCAGTCCCTAAACTTTTCTACCATCTATTCTTAGTTCTTACTCCATGGATCAGTTTTCTGTTTATTTGTAG
>NW_004955961.1:11644-13361 GCF_000276665.1 Chinchilla lanigera
CCGAACTACTCAAAAATTAAAAATTAAAGAAGTGATGACCAAAAAAGTGTTTGGTAGGAGTTTAAATTAGTTGTCTGTTTGTTTATTTTGTGTGTGTTGTTTTTTTTTTTTCCCCCTGGTGTCAGGAATCGAACTCACAACTTTGCGCTTGTCAGGCAGGCACTGTGCTGCTGAGCTAAATCCCTAGCCCCTGTTCGTTTATTTTGTAGTACTGGGATTGAACCCAGGACCTTTGCACTGAGCTACAGCCCTGGCTCTTTATTATTGTTTTTGTTTCCCTTTTTTTGGTACTGGGAATCAAACTCAGGACCTTGTGCTTGCCAGGCAGGTGCTATGCCTGATACTGAGCTATTTCCCTGGTCCTATTACTGTTATTTATCTTTTTTGAGGCAGGATTTCACTGTGCAGTTCAGGCCTTGAAATCACTTTGTAGCCCAGTCTGGCCTCATACTTGAAGTAATTAATCATCATGCCTCAGCCTCCTGAGTGCTGGGATTACAGGTGTGCGCCACACTCAGCTCTTTTTTATTATTTTGTTTTTGTTTTTGTTTTTTTGGTTTTTTGGTTTTTCTCCGGTACCAGGAACCGAACTCACGACCTTGCGCTTGCCAGGCAGGCGCTCTTTGCCGCTGAGCTAAATCCCCAGCCCCTTTTTTATTATTTTGAAACAGTGTCTTGCTAGTACTAAGTTGTCCATGTTGAACTTGAACTAGTGATTCTCCTTCCTGCCTCAGCCTCCCAGAATGCTGAGATTATAGGCATACCTCACCACTTGTCTTTTCTCTCTCTGCCCTTTCAACGTGCCCACCTACCCACCTCCCTTCCTTTCCTCCCTGTACTGGGAATTGAAGCCAGGGCATTTGCACTGAACTGCATACTCAACTATTTGTTTAGTTTTTATTTTGAGACACGATCTCTGTAAATCACTAAATTGATGAATACTGGGATTACAACTATGCATCACCATGCTCAATTTATGTTTGATTTATTTATTTTGGTTTTTTGGGAGGAGTATTGGGAATTGAATTTAGGACCTCGCACTTGCCAAGCATGCACTGTGCCACTGAGCTAAACCCCCAGCACTTTATTTTGTTTTTTTGAAACTGGGTCTCACTAAGTAGTCCAGGCTGGTCTTAAACATGCAGCCATCCTCCTGCCTCAGCCTCTTGGGTGCTAGGATTACAGGCATATGCCACCATGCCCAACTGTCTATTTTTTTGTTGTTGTTTTGTGTTTGTTTGTTTTTCTTCTGGTACCAGGAATCAAACTCACGACCTTGCACTTGCCAGGTAGGCGCTTTGCCACTGAGCTAAATCCCCAGCCTCTATCTATCTTCAAATTGAGAGATTTCTTCCACGGAAATCTTTAGTAAAAGGCGAAAGATTTATACAGTCTGAAGAGAAACCAGAGAATAAATTGAAAGGTTTATTGAAAACACTCAGATTTTGAGCTTTTGTGGGTTTCTTTGTTTTGTTTTGTTTTGTTTCTTTTCAGCACTGGGTATTAAACCTGGGGCCTTTGCATTGAACTACCTTCTCAACCCTTTTGTTTTGGTTTTAATTTTGAGGTAGGGTGTCACTCAGTTTCCCAAACTGAGCTCAAATCCAGGCCTCTGCCTCAGCCTCCCACAGTGCTCGATTATAGTTGTGTAACATCATGCCCAGCTGGAGGGCTTTTCTCTTTTTTTTGGAAAGCATTTTACTACAGCTTCCACACT
>NW_004955961.1:13461-14321 GCF_000276665.1 Chinchilla lanigera
GGCTGGCCTGGAACTCACTGCAGTCCTTTGCCCTCAGCCTCCTGAGTGTTAGGGTTTTAGACATGCACCACTGTACCTGGCTACGAACCACTTCATCCCCGGCATATTCCATAGTATCTGGGGCAGAAAATCAGTGCTACATAAACAGTTTACTGGAAGACTGAAGTAATGGGGGACACTGCATTGGGAAGATTGTGTTGGATGCTTGATTGAACTCTTCCTGCCTCAGAGTCCCAAATCAGTTATTAAGATAATTAAAATTGTTCCTTTTTAGGAGCGAAGACTCTGCAGAGCGTTGTGCTCAGCAAAATGAACTTTGAGTCTTTCGTAAAAGATCTTCTTCTGGTTCATCAGTATCGAGTTGAAGTGTATAAGAATAAAGCTGGAAGTAAGGCATCCAAGGAAAATGATTGGTATTTGGCATTCAAGGTAATTATCTTTTAACGTTTATCTTTTTAGAGTAAAGTAAAAATGTGAAGAATTTGGTGGTGTGTTTCCATTAATTAATTTATCTTTGTTTGTTTGAGACAGGGTTTCAATACAGAGTTCAGGCTGGCCTTGAGCTTACTGTGTACCCCGCCTGGCCTCGAACACACAGTAGTCCTCCTGCCTCAGCCGACTGCTGGGATTACAGGCGTGGGCCGCCAGGGCTTAAAATAGAAATTTTGTGGGTCCACACTGAGATGATGTTTCGTGTCTTTGTTTTGTTTTGTTTTTTTGGTTTGTTTGTTTTTTTTTTTTTGGTTTGTTTGTTTTGTTTTGTTTTTTTGAGATGATTGTGAACACTCTGAACCTTGTCACTGTTCCTAAAACAACTGTGGATAACGTCCTGCACATTTTTTTTTACCTACACATTTGAA
>NW_004955962.1:0-11160 GCF_000276665.1 Chinchilla lanigera
CTCAAACTTGCAACGACCCCCCTGCCTCAGCCTCCTGAATGCTGGGATTACAGGCGCGCACCACCACGCCTGGCTCCAGTTCAGTATATTATTAACATCGTCTATGATTTGCAGATTTTGTAACTCATGGGCTGTTTATTCATTTTTAGTACCATGAATTGAACTCTGGACTTTGCTTTTACCAGGCAGGTACTGTGCTACTGAGCTATATTCCCAGTCCTAGTGCGCTCTTTAAAAGTGTGTCATTTTTCAAATATTTATGGATTTTGCTAGACATATTAGTATTACTTACTTCCAGTTTGATTTTCTTGGTTCAAAGAATATGCCTCATAGATTTTCAGTGATTTAAAACTTATTGAAACTTGTTTTATGGTTCAAAATATGGACTTTCTGGTTAATCTTTTACAGGTACTTGAAAAGAACGTGTACTGTGCTGTTATCGTGTGTATTTTTCAGAAAGTGTTCATTAGGCAAAATACCTGGTAGTACTATTCAAGTCTTTTCTGTCTTCACAGATTTTCTATGCAGTTTCATGAATTTCTGAGAGAGAATCACTGACATAGAGTCTAAATTTCTGGGGCTTCTTTGATTCTGCCAATTTTTATATCATGTACTTGGAAGCTCTGTTGGGAGAATATATTAGTCTTCAAGATCAGCTTGTCTTCTTGATGAACTGACCACCTTCTCTTATGAAATATTTCTGTGTCTCTCTGGTAATATTGCTTTTCCTGCAGTCTATTTGGTGTCTGATTTTTTGTTTGATATTAATATACCAGTAGCCACCCGGAGATTCCTTATGATCATTCTTCTGTTGTATATATGTTTTCTATTCTTTTACTTTTAATCTACTTGTTTTTTCATTTAAAGTGCAGTTTTTGTTAACAATGTATAGGTAAATTTCCTTTTGTTTTTATCCAGCCTGAAAATCTCTACCATTAAAGTAGTTTGTTTAGTCCACCTATAATCAATACAGTTATGTTATTTGGTTTTAAGTCTATTATATAGTTATAAGAAGACACAGACAGATAGATGATAGACAGATAGATAGATAGATATACACACGTATATGGTCTTCATAAGTTTATCAGAATGTCATAGATAAATATGTTTATGTATAAGTAATATGTGTAACTATATATAGGTTGTGTATACATAATAAGACATATATATTGTTATTTTTCTTATCTAGGAATATTATACTGTTGTAAATGACTATATACACAGAGTGTATATAACAACATATATGTGAAAGGACAAACCATTTACATATAGTGATCACACACAAAACACCCATATACATATATATGTATATCTTTGTATTCTGTTCTTTTATTTTTCTGCTTTCTTGTGAACTGAATCTGCATATTCCATTTTATCTGCATTGTTGGTCTGGTAGCTGTATGTCTTTATCTTTTCAGTGCTTGGTCTGTCATTAACTATTTGTACCAATCTTCTCAGGCCTGTTTCTATCACATGGAGGAAACTTGCAGCAGTGAGCCTGCCACGGGCACCCCCTACTCTTTGTGCCATTATGATCATATGCTTTACTTCCACATATGTCACAAGCCCTACAATATATTGTTTTTATTTTCCTCAAAACAGTTAATTTTAAAATGAGAAAAAAATTCTATTTATCCACATATTTTCCATTTCTGGTGCTATTTATTCTTTTGTATAGATTTAAGCTTCCATCTGGAATCATTTTTCTTCAGTATGAAGAACTTCCTTTAATCTTTCCTACAGTGCAGTTCTGCTGGCAATGAGTTGTCTCCATTTTTTTGTCTGTAAACATTTTAATTTTGCCTTTCTCAGAAGGAATATTTTCACTGAATATGGTATTTTAGGTTTAACTTTTCTTCTTACTTTTAAAAGTACTTTTAACGTAGCTGTTCTATTGTCATCTGGCTTGCATTGTTTCTAATGAAAAGTCAGTGATAATTCTTACCCTTGAAGCTCTATACCTATGTGCTTCATTTCATTGGCTTCATTTTAGATTTTATTGTGATGATTACTTTTTGGCAATATTATTGTTAAGTCCCATGACATTTTTGTTTGAATTTCATTTGGATGGATATATGTGTAATTTTTTTTTTCAAATTTGAGTTACTTAGCTATTATTACTTCAGGTATTTTTTCCTGTTGTTTCCTTGTTCCAAATTGTTCTGGAATTTCAATTATGCATATATTCATATTATCATGCTGGTTATTGAAATCCTTTTCAATTGTTTGTTTGCTTTTAATATCTCTTTGCTTGAATTTCTGTTGCTTTTATTTGCCAAGTCTTCAGATTCACCATTCATTTCTTCCACAATGTCTAAATTGCTGTTAAATCCATAGAGTGACTGTCAGCATTTCCAAATACTATATTTTTCAATTCTAAGGTATTGTGTTTTGGTTTTGGTTTCTACTGGGTTTTGACTCTGGTTTAAGTTTGTATTTCTTCACTGTGTTCATGCTGTTCTTTATAACCTTTACATTTCATGGTTATTTTAAATTCCATGTCTGCACATTTTATTATTTCTGATGTATATCACCTTTTGATTGTTTTCCCTTTTATGAATTATTTTTTCTGTTTTCATATCTAGTTGTTTTTTTGTTAGGCTATGAGGAAAATGACATGATGATGGCCATTATGTTTTTTAATATATATCTTGTTGCATTAATTTAAAGAGTATAGGGTTTAGTTTTGCCTGCCAGTTAATGTGTTTAAGTATCTCTTGGTCTTTTCAAAGTTTGTTTTCAACCTTTCATTAGACATGCATTGTGTATCTTTCACTCTTGAGCTAGAGTAGTTCTAAGACACAATGATTTTCAGATTCCTGCTGAATGTCCCTGTGTTTAAGGCATCCTACCGTGGCTGGTTGAATTTGTAAATTCACAGCCATGTCTGAGAGCCAGTAGGGTTTTTCTTTTTCTTTTCTGCTTAGTGCTTCACTGAAGTTCTTTCCCACCTCCCTCCATAAGTATGTAGTGCTCTGCCTTTGAAGTCTCACTCTGCACATGTTTATGTTATCATTAAATTAAAAGATTAAATTAAATTAAGAAGACCTTGTAAGTTTCTGGAGCTCTTTCTCTGTGTAGCTGGCTTTCTTTAGCACTCTACTACTGTATCTTGCAAATTCCAAGCACCCTGGGTCCTATGAACTCTCTCAACTTCCACAGTTCAGCCCAGTTTCCAGACTCTCCTTAGGCTCATCTTTCATTCTCTGTGAGTAGCTCCAGGCAGAATATTAGAGCAAGAGTAAAACTTGCTTACCATTTTGCCTTCTTTTCAGAATCACAGTCTGAGATAACTGTTAGCCAATTAAAAACGTGTGTTTTGTATTACATCTAGTTTTCTAATTGTTTGTGTCAGGAGAGCTAGCAGAATACTAGTTATTTCACTGTGACCATAAGCAGAAATATACAAAGATTAACATTATTAGTTTTATACCATAAATATGATTTAATTAAATTGTTCCATTTGTTCATTTATATTCAAGTTAGAAAACCATATTGAGGTTAATTTTATCAGGGAGTAATGTTTTTCATGTTACCTAATATGTATTTTTTTTTAATGAAAACAGTTTGTGGCTCAGTTCTTGGTATTTGGATTTCTGTAGTTCTTAAATATGAACTTCAGAAGTAAACCTGCCTCTTTGAGGTTTGGGCTCAAGGACCATTATTAAAGCTTGACTTCCTGTATTTAGAGAATAAACTCCTATAGAATGGCAAAAAGGCACTAGCAGATAGATAGATACATAGGATACATGGGTAGATACATAGATGCATAGATAGATAAATATAATTTGATAAGAGTTATTCTGTTTCATGATTTAATTGTAAATTAATCAAGATAAGAAAAACTGCACTGAAAATACACACATATTTCAAAGTTACAGGGACATGTGTTTGGCAGTGTGCTTAAGGACTGCCAAACTCCAGAATTAGGGAGGGGGGGAAATGTATTTTAAAAGAATCAGTAGTCCCAGATTTTTTTCTTCTTTCTTTCTTTTTTTTTTTTTGTGTGTGTTTTGAGACAGGGTCTGTTGTATAGTTCAGACTGGTTTTGAACTCACTATTTAGCCCAGACTGGCCTGGAACTCAGGGTAACCCTCCTGTCTCAGCCTCCCAAGTGCTGAGATTACAGGGGTGAGCCACCATGTCCAGCTCAGTCCCTGAATTTTAACAGACCTTCTTTCTGGGCACAGACCAGATAAACATGAAGTGGAATGATACTCAGGGTGTGAGCAGGCTGGAGGGGTAGACAAATGTCTCTTCTAATGTACTGGCAAGCAGACTACTTAATTGTCATTTTACTTTCTGTCCTCTTTGTTATCCAATAATGGGTAACTCTAAAGTTTTGGGGAAAATACTAGTTGGATTATATGACTTGTTTGTACTGTAAAGGCAAAAAGCAATGGAGTGTAAGAGTGTAGATGATCCTATTTTTTTTTTTTTTTTTTGTCTTTTTGAGACAGGGTCTCATTATGCAGTTCAGGCTGGCCTTGAGTTCACTTCATAGCCCAGGTTGGTCTCAAGCTTGCAATGATACTCCTGCCTCAGCCTCTGGAGTGCTGGGATTACAGGTGTGTGCCACCATGCTCGGCTAGACGATCCTATTGGAACTGTAGAGTTATCTTGGGAATTCTGTCTTAGGATGTATTCACAGCCCTTATTTCCTGGCTTGCCTTAGATTAAGCATTCAGCATTTACAAGCTCTTGTTGTTGATCAGAATACCCCAGTCTTGACTTGAGAAGTTCTCAACGTACAAGAAGAACTAACATCTTACAGCATAGGACTTCAGTAGTTTTTTCTCTGACATGGTATACATAAAATATAGTCACTGAAGAACTGAGGCAAAAACAAAATGTAAGAGAAGGAAATGTTCAAAGATTTTTTTTATAGAGAAGAACTTTTCTTAGACTGGAATCACAATTTTGAAACTAGAATAAGAGAGTTGAGAGTTTCCTGAAGAATTTCTTAATGAACATGGACAGGATGATCTGCCACTCAGAGCTCAAACCTCCACCTCTACTGTCTGTTTAATGTATTCACCTATGGGCAATACAGGCCTGATGAGTAAAAGAATTACATGGCTACTTGCTTTTAATAGCTTTGTCTTTCAGGGACCACAGAACATAGGAGGATCACACTGAACCTTTGCGTTACAGCTGCAGATAGAAATATAGGTAAAGGGAGAGGTAGGTAGAATCGGCAGTGCTCTGCATCCAGCTCAGTAAAAGCATCATTTCATTTGCAGTTTTCTACAGCAGTACAGACACTGTTTCTCTGGAAACACTCCACTAGAGTGGTCTTCTGATTTTGTCCCTAGCCAGTTTTGCATCCAAGTTGGCCTTCCAATGTGTGATTCCTTCAGATAACCTTACGCGATGGACTCTTCATCTGACCCCTGCAGACTTGCTAAATGATGCTGTCTGTCTTGAAGGCAGTCATGTGATGTAGTTTATCCTGAAGTGAGCTAAAGTGCCTTGGCATGCTTGTGTCTCCTGTAAGTTCTAGATAAACAGGAACCATAAGGATGCCTTTTTACTCCTGACTATTATGATGTGTTTCCCAGGGATGCATCTGTTTGTGTTCAGGAATGATCTAACAGTGATCATTCATTGATCCTGGAATAGCGCACTCATGGACCCGACATCTGCCCCTGCTATGGCTGACCTCCGTGGTACTGTTTCGGTGAGCCGTAGCAGCCCATGTTACTGTGATGGACTGTCCTCAGGAGAACCTCTCTCTCAGAACTGCTATTCTGAGAGGTTTACAATTCTGCCACAGAATCTGAGGACAGTATTCAAGGTTGTTGGAAAACATGACAACCTTGAGTGGTTTTTTGATCCATTTTACTTTGGCAAGTCCTTTTTGAAATTTTTTGCCCTATGACACAGCAAAGTATGAACTATGGTAAAAATATAAAAATTATCTTACTTATTGTACAACTTCTTGAATTTGTGATTTCCTGAAAAATGAACGCCTGCATATCTGCCTGCCTTTTTATCATTATTACAGTGATCTCATTACAGAGTCCTAGGCTGTGGGTATTTTCAGCCCAGAGGTTTAGTATTCACCTAGACCCTTGGATCTCAGAAATCTTGTGATGGCTGTATGGTGTTCACCTTGTAAGCTAAAGCATGACTATACCAATGTAAAACTGTTACTGTTAAATAAAAGTGAGTAACCCAAATAAGGATTCAAACACAGATTCCCAAAGGTTGCTTAAGAAATCTGGAAGATCTGCTCTGCATGCTTTCCTTTCATTCTGGGACTTTCCACATATTTGAAAAGCGGCCCCCAACTTGGAAAATCCCATGAAATATCACACTTAAATACTGCTCACCTCAGCTACTGTATTATAAAGTTATCAGATGTTATCTGTTTCAGAGAATGTGTAGAAGCTTTGCTTCTTTTTGAGCTTCAGACTTCTTGCATTTAGACACAACTTTCCTACATAACTGGTAAATAGCGAATCATGAACCAATGAGATTTAGTCTTCAGAAGGCCATCATTCCCTGTGAATTATGCAGCAACTCATTCACGTTATAGAAACACAAGCTGTACTGGCTGAGACAATAGCTTTCTTATTAAATTCTGACCCAACTTTTCATAGAAAGTGGCACTTCATAAGATCTGGCATAACTTTAACATTGCTAGTCACAATAAAGCATTACAGAGGTTTGTAACCTCTGAAAAGTGATCTGAATTGAAATCCTGTCAACAAAGTTGTGGGTAGGGAAGCTGCTAAAGTTTTGTTTCCCTAAGGAAGAGTCAGGTAGACACACAGAAGACCCAGGCAGTCAAGAGCAGAGCCTTGCAGAGAGGCACAGGCTGGTGATAAGAGCTGCTCGCTCACACCTCACCCTGTCTGTCTTTGGCTGCGTGCTCTGTCTCAGCAGTGCTTCCTGTCTTGGTCACCTGACATGAGATGTGAACATTTTGGCCTTTGTCTCCAATACTCACTGCCTCAGGCCTTCCTTATACCTCCTGCATCTTCAAGTTGTTATCTCCTTTAAAGGAAAAGTAATAGCATACTTTAAATTTTCAATCAGGATTTTAATATGTATTTTTAGCTATGCCATTATTTCATGAGGGTTATTATTAGTCTTGTTTAGGGCCCTGATTATGAAGTTGTTAAGGGCTTGAGCTATCTGTCCTAACCCTATTTTTCCTATAAATTCTGCTAATTTTAGTCTGCAATTTTATGGAAGGTGAAGTTTCTTAGTAATATGTATGACATCATAAGCAGAAATGTTGGCAATTGTGCTTGCTTCAATCTAAAAGTTTGTTTTTGAATCCCAGTCACTGTGAAATGTATAACTTCACAGGTTGCTTGCTAAAACCTAGAGCACTGACAACATGCCACATCCTTTGTAAGTAGTTTGCTTTTGCCTTAGTTTTTGCTCCATTGATTTTTTTTTTCCTCTAACATACCTGTATATATCTTTTTCCTGCTGCACACATGGAGGGTGACTGGAGATTCATTCACTTTACAATTAACAAGTATGTGAGTTGGGGTAGGAGTGTCTTTCGGATCATCTTTCTTTGAGGGCCTGTATTTCTACCTAAGTTGCTACACAGATTTCTCTGTGGTCCAACAATTTGGCAGATCCCTGCATATTCTCTTTGAAAGACATTTGTTGAGGAAAATAATGGTTTCACCACAGACTCTTGAGTTTTCATTGCTTTTCCTCTGAGGACTTTTTTATATCTCCTTTTGGAGTGGGTGGTAACTCATTTGTCCACTTTAGAGGGTTTCAAGTTCTTTGGCTCCCCTGACCCTTAGTGGGACTCGCCTGGGAGGGCCACTCAGGCTATTGCTGCCCCTCTTGGTTTTCCATGTCTATGACCTGCCGAACAGGCTCGCTGCGTCCAGGCAGCAAATCCCGTGGCTTTCCCCAGTGGCTGCCGATTCCAGTGACAAGAGGCTGAACAAAAGCATCAGTGCCTTGCTCTGCTGTGCCGCATTGGTACTGCTCTTCCTACACAAAACTCCCTCCCCAACCTTCTCCCACAGTGTCTCCTTATACGGCCCTGAGTTGGCTCCAAGTTCATCATCTCAGAGGAATTCCATGACATGCATAAATTATGAAATATTTTTGCAAATTAAATTTTAATTAAAACCAGCAGCTTAAAGCATCCAACTGGAGGCAGTCACAGTGTTGAAAAGTGACACTGGTAGCGTGGGAGTTCATGAGAAGGTCTGGGTGGGTTTGTATCCTGTTCAGATCATTCCAAAATGAAAGCTGCAGAAAAGAGCTTCCTTCCCCATCGGACCCTCCTCTCCATGCTGCCTTCCAGCGACTGCTTCCTGCCTCTCAGCCCCTGGACTGCTCTGCTGACCACTGTGATGTCCAAGCAGGAAATGCAAAAGCATCCTGGTGGTAGATTTATCTGGACTTCGCCAAATTTCCATTGGGTCCTACCCACCCGTGTTCACACAGAGAACTGGCAAGGCTTCAGGCTCCCCCGCATTGCCAGGACTCTGATTCAGATCACTTTTCAGCAGGATGGATGACCACCCAAAATAAGGCTGAAAAATGACAATTTTAATTGAAACCTTATTTTTCCAATACAACGCAGAGCAAGCCTGATGAGAAATGACTTCTTATTGTGAGAATTTTCAGAACATTACAGCAAGCAGAATGTCTGGGGCCTTCTGCTGTCAATAGTCCTGGCTATATGTAATGTGAGAATTGCTTTGGTCTGCCCATTAATAATCCACATTTTCCAGCATCGCTCAAAATGCCTTACATTAAGTGAATAATTTATGCAGACTTGCCTTTCATCTAGGCAGGGCTCCACTGCTAGAACAAAAACCCTGTATCTTTTCATGCAAAATATGTTCAAAAATCTAACCTTGATGTATCGGTTCACTTTTCTTGTGCTAAGTAACCTGGCACTACTTGTCTGTGGTAGGCAGTATGGTATTCTCTGGAGGCCTACAGCAGAGCTGGCCAGTTGACCACTGAGGAATTTTGAAGCTTAATATTCTCTCTAACTCATTTGAACCGTGAGAAAGGCTCATCCATCTAATCTGTATTCAAAAATTACAGTAAGATTTTTAAAGATGATACGTAGTGCTGGCTTGGGGGGTGGTAAAATGAATATCACAAACAGAACTTTGTTCAGAGGATAAATTGGACCAACATCATTTGGGCTGAAATAGGGAATGCTCTTCAAGTAATAATTTAGGTTCTGGAAAAGTAGAGATTATATAGCAGTGTAACTACAAAGATGTTTATCATAATGGGATTCATCTTAAAGACAAGAAAAAACAGCCTCGAAAACCAATAAGGAATTCAGTAATTTGCTGTATATTCAAATAATTTATACACCATGAAGTTATTTAAAATGACTTTGAGATCAGTGATGAATATTATCATCATAGATGGCTTTCAATCTCTTCTTTTATCTGGCTTTCTTATCTAATTTTCTACAAGGAATATTCATTGCCTATAGAACACTCTCTTAAAAATATATGCATTGCAAGGAAGAGTCTTTTTTAAGAGAAAAAAAGGGGAATAGCTGGGTCAATAGCTGGGACCTCTAATCCTCATTTTTAAAGGAATCTCCACACTAATTTCCACAGTAGTTGCACCAGTCTACACTCCCACTAACAGGGCAGAAGGATTCTGTTTTCCCTGCAGCCCTTCCAGTATTTGTTACTGGTTGATTTCTTTATAATAACCATTCTTTCTGGGGTGAGATGGAACCTCAGTGCTGTTTCAATTTACATCTCTTGAATGATCAGTGATGTTGACCTTTTTTCATATATTTATTTCCCACTCGTATTTCTTCATCTGACTGGTGTATATTCATCCCAGATGCCCATTTTTGGACTGGGTCTTTTAATTTTGGGGGCTTGATTTTTTTTAATTCTTTATATGTTCTAGATAGAAGTCTTTAGTTTAATAGATAACTGGCTATAATTTGTTTCCACTCTGTGGGTTGTCTTTTCACTCTGTCGTGATTTCTTTTGTTGT
Source organism: Chinchilla lanigera (assembly GCF_000276665.1). Classification (NCBI taxonomy): domain Eukaryota; kingdom Metazoa; phylum Chordata; class Mammalia; order Rodentia; family Chinchillidae; genus Chinchilla; species Chinchilla lanigera. Next base: position 9,979 of record NW_004955962.1, read on the forward strand.
ACAAAAGCTTTCTAATAAGGTGAGATCCCATTGGTTGATTTTTTGTAGTATTTCCTGTGAGGTCTGGGTTTTGTTCATGAAGTCTCTGCCTATACCTGTCTTTAAGATTTCTGCCTGTTTTCTCTTCCAATAAATAAACAGTGTTTCTGTTTTAATATTTACATCTTTGATCCACTTTGACTTTAGTTTAGTGCATGGTGATAGACATGGGTTTAGTTTTAGTCTTTGGCATGTGGAACGCCAGTTTTTCCAGCACTATTTATTAAAGAGGCTGTCTTTCTTCAAGTGGACATATTTGGCTCCTTTGTCAAAGATAAGGTGATTGAGTATGTTTTGAGTTGTGTCTGCATCATCTATTCTGTTCCACTGATCCTTAGGTATATTTTTTGGCCAATACCATGCTGATTTGATCATAGTAACTTTGCAGGATAATTTCAGGTCAGGGATTGTGATGTCCCCTGACTTGCCTTTGTTGCCCAGAATTGCCTTTGCTATTTTAGGCCTAGTCTGGTTCCTATGAATTTTAGAAGTGTTTTCTCTAATTCTCTGAAGTATGATAATGCTATTTTGATTTGGATTGCATTAAATCTGTACAACAGTTTGGGGTGTAAGGTCATTTTCACTATGTTGGTTCTTCATATCCATGAACAAGGGATATCTTTATATTTCCTGAAATCCTCTTTAGTCTCCTTTTTCAGAGTATTGTAATTTTTAGTGTGTAAATCTTTTATTTCCTTTGCTAGATTGACTCATAAGTATTTCATTCTTTTGGATGCTATTGTAAAGGGTGTGGTTTCCCTAATTTCTCTCTCTGTGAGTTTGTTTGCTTGCATACCAGAATGATATTGATTATTGAGTGTTGACTTTGTATCCAGCTACCCTATTGAATTTGGGAATTAAATCTAGGAGTCTTTTGGTGGCGTTTTTGGGGTCTTCTATGTAGAGTATTGTATCATCTGCAAATAATGATAATTTAACTTCTTCCTTCTTCCTTAAAAAGGACTGTCCTCAGTCCTTTTTATTTCTTTCTCTTGTCTAATTGCTTTGACTAATGTTTCTAGAGTTATATTGAATAGGAGTGGTGATAGTGGACATCTTAGTCTTGTTCCTGATTGTAGAGTGAAAGCTTTCAGTTTTTGACCATTTAGTATGATGTTAGCTGTTGGTTTGTTATAGATGGCT
>NW_004955963.1:0-1418 GCF_000276665.1 Chinchilla lanigera
TTTTAAAAAATTATAAACGGGGGACATCCACATAATATAAAATTAATCATCTCCAAATGAACAAGACAGTGGGATTTTGTGTGACAACAGTGGTATGCAACCACCACCTATGTCTAGTATCAAAACATTCCCAACAATACTACATGAGATTCTGTCTCTGTAAAGTAGTTCCCCCCGACGCTCTTCCCTCCTATTCACTGGCAACAGCCATAGTGTGTCTCTGTCTCTATGGGTGTACCCACTCTGATGACCTCACATAAACAAGAACAGATACTATCTGGACACTTGTGTTGGGATTCTTTCAAGATGATGCTTTCAAGTGACATCCATGTTACACCATGTGTCAGTTCTTCACTGCTTTATGGCTGAATAATATTCCATCCTATGCACACACCATAACATGTCAATCCAGATGTTTTGGTCTCTTTCCTTGTCACTGGGACTAAATACCTGGTACCCACAACTTAAAGGAGGAGAGATTTATTTTGGGTCATGGCAATACTCCATGGTTCGCTGGCTCCAGATTAGAAACAGCACGACGGAGAATCATCCAGCAGAGAAAGTTGCTCACGTTCTGGCAGCCAGGAAGCAAAAAGAGAAGGAAGAAGCTAGGGAGGGAGATACACCCTTCCAGCTTGCACCTCCAGAGCCTTAGTTACTTTTCTGTTTGCTGAGACCCACACCCCAACAGCCACAAGTTAGGGGAGGAAATGTTTTTCTAGCTCAGTGTATAGATGTTTCATTCCACAATCAGCCAGCTCCCAGGTAGGGTGCACAGGCTAACAGGATTACCTTATATTGTGTACAGGCTACCAGAATTAGGGCAGTGGCAAACCAATCAGTGGACTAATTTAGTAATCTCTCACCCTTAATCCTAGCACCCCTAATCCTAGCATTGCACCGTGAATCAACCACATTCTAGATCCAGCCACCTCTGAAAAAGCCCTACCCATGATCACGTGAGGCTTTGGGGGGACATCTGGACACGAGTCATAACATCTAGTGACCCTCTTTCTAACACAACCTTCAAGCCCCCATGATCCAATCACCTACCAAAGGCCCCACTTCTGAGTTCCTATGGCTTTGGGGGAACAGTTCAGATCCAAGCCATAACATACATCAACTGCTCAGACATGTAGGTGGCCTTTATGTCCTGGTTTTGTGAATTGTGGGGTTATGACACTGAGAATGTGCACTGGTTTAAATAACAGTTTTCATTCGTTCTATTCAGTATATAACTAAGAAAGGAATTGTGAAGTCATATGGCTACTATATGCCTAACTTTTTAGAGACCCACCAGACTTTCCCACAATAGCTACACCATTTTACAATCTTACCAGCAATGTTTGACAGTGCTAGTTCTCCACATCCTCAACAATTGTTCATTCATTCATTCATTCATTCATTCATTTTGAACA
>NW_004955963.1:6118-9366 GCF_000276665.1 Chinchilla lanigera
TTGTAACTCTGTATTGTCTGTATTGTGCTTGTGATATGTTGTAAAATGTTGTATGTCTGTTAATGTTTCCCTCCTTTTATCTTTAAAATAGAAAAAAAGAACATGCCATAGACAGAAAAGGACAAGAAATGGTAGGGTTAGAACCAGACCCAGGTGGCTCCTTGCTTTCCATAGATGCCAGGATCCTCTGTCTACCTATTATGCAGACAGTGAGCAAGTAGGCAACCTCAGCGTGTGACAGATGCACAGGCCCTGAGTAAATTAAACTCCTCCCAGCCTCAGTTATCTAATCTATAAAATGAGTGCCAGTGATTATGTATTTCCCTCCGAAAGGAACCCAGAACAGACCATGCTCTGGTCTATGACCTGTAGACAACTGGAGCTCTGGAATTATGAGTGTCCTGCTGCCCTTGACTGCAGATAATAAGCACCAGCTCAGTGCTGGCCTTTGACCATCTCTCCATAAATACTGCCTTGATAGCAGAAAAGCTTATCTAGTGGTTTAGAGAAGACACAAGTTATAGAGGAACTCCAAGTTGCATAATGTATTTTTGTGTATCAAGAAAAGCAGATGTTATTGCTGGAAAAATTGAGTCAACAGTAGCCACGAGCTCAAGAGAAGACAGAAAATTTTATTGATGCCAGAAAAGTAATTTCCAAAATGGGAGGCACTGATTACACAGAGCTTGTCTTTTTTATAGGGTAGCAAACAGAAGTTACAAAAATGAGATAAGCTTTAGCTGAAGGTTATGGTACAATGGGTATCTTGTGGTGAGCATAGCTGTATATAGCAAAGTTGTTTAGCACATTCATAGAAGTTTCAATTTGATGACAAATCATATGATTTAGCTGAGCTCTGTTGGCAGAGAACAGATGGCTGCAGCTTTATTGAACAAAACAGTTGCAGTTAGGTCTGGATTTTTACTTCAGTATGAATTCAAATTTTAGTTGAAAGGGTGATTAAAAGGTTGAGAGCTTGCTGAGATTGGACTACTGGTCTTTTATCACTTAACTTCCTTCTATCACATGATGGAGTCAGAGATATCATAATGTTTACAACTGAATTTCCTGGACTTTAATGGGGGCTACAATAATCTGCTCAGCTGTGTAGACACAAGTTCCTTGTAAGAGAACCAAGACCCATTTTTCCCCACTCCTTAGGGTTTGCTTTGCTTTGCATTGCATTGCTTTGCTTTGCTTTGCTTTGCTTTGCTTTGCTTTGGTTTTGATACCAGGAATCTAACTCAGAGCCTTGCACTTGCCAGGCAGGTGCTGTGCCACTGAGCTACATCCCCAGTCCTCCTTAGGGTTTTGAAATCCCTACTGACCAGAATTCCTCACAGTGTCTTTCCCCATAGCTGATGCAAAAATAGTCCCTAAACATATCTCAAATTAAGCAATATGTAGGCTAGAAACATATAAATCATCCAAAAAAGGCTAAAGACAGAAGGATGGTTCATTCCTAATGTAGTTAATGAAAGATTTAATGTACTTAATAAAATTCTAACCCATGGGGTTGGCCACTGAGCCTTGCCCACTCCTCCAGCTACATCTCCTCCCTGCTTCACCTCGCTGACCAACTTCCAGTCACACACGTCTTCTCTCATACACCAATGACAAGCCCTGTCCTGCCCCAAGGTCTTTGCATTCCTGATTGTGAACTATTCTTCCCCTGGCCACTCAGAGACAAATGTCTAATTCTTGATGTCTTGTTTTATAATGGCACTCCTCAGAAAGCACTTTCCTGATCCTCCTAAGTAACAAGATCCCTTCTTTACCTTTAATCTCAGGACCACATTCTTTTCCTCTTTGAAAATTAAGTAATACTTAATTACTAAGCTTTTTATCTTCTTGGCTGCCTTTCTCCTTTAGGCATGTGATCCCCTTGGGCTCCTGGACTCCTATATCTACTTTCCCTCCATATCCTCTGCATGGAAACAGTGCCTGGCACACAGAAGTACGACCAACAGTGGTTGGCTAAAGCAAAGTTCTACAGTGCTATGGAGTATCTGCAAGATACTCTAGAGGTCTCTAGTCTCTTTTCACAGAATGTATTTCTTCTAAGAGGGACTGATCCTCAACACAGCAAGTTTCCCTAGGAGGACATTTCTTCTCCACTCCAAATGAGTAGATTGTCATCCCCCAAGTCTCCATAGCAGCAAGAAATAGAATTTTCTACTGACCCAGCACCTGCCACTGTTTAGGAGGGCAGCCCGATAGGACATGGAAAATTTGAAGCATTCAAAAACAAAAAAGGTTGGGGATTGATTCCTAGACACACAGAAATTACTAAAACTGAACCAAGAGGACAAAACAACCAAAAACCCAATAACGAGTGACTAAATGCAGGCAGTAATACAAAATAAAAACCTACCAACTAAGAACAGCTTAGGTTCACAACTGAGTTCTTCGAGACCTCTGGGAAGATAAAACATCAACACTCTTCAGACTCTTTAATGAAACTGAAAGGGAGGGAGTACCCCTCAAGTCATTCCTAGAAGCTAACATAACCTTGATCTCAAGACTACACAAGGACCCCACAAAAAAAGGAAACTGCCGGACAATCTCTTTAATGAACATGAGCACACAAATTCTCAACAGAAAATGTCAAATACAATGCAACAAATCATCAGAAAGGTCATACATCCTGGCCAGTATGCTTCATCCCTGGGATACAAAAATGGTTCAACTTTACAAATAAATAAATATAATACACCACATAAACAGATGCAAGGACAAAAACCACCTGATTGTCTATCTCAAAAGATGCAGGAAAAGCCTTTAAAATCTCCAACATCCATTTATGATAAACATCCTAGAAAAAACAGGGGTAGAAGAACTTTATCTCAATCTGATGAAAAGCCACTCATGGAAAATCCACTGCCAATATCTTATTAAATGGAGAAAAGCTGAAAGCGTTCACTCTAAAATCAGGGCCGAACCTGGGTGTGGGGGTACACAGCTGTAATCCAAGCAGTCAGGAGGCCGAAGCAGGACTGGTGGTATAAGTTCAAGGCCACCCTCGAGTACATAGTGAGACCCTGAATCAAAAATAGATAGATAGCCCCCGCGCCTTGCGCCCAGGCAGCGAGTTCTCCGGGAGCGGCAGGGCTCCTGGGTCCGAGAGTGGGCCGGACTCATACCACCGCGATTCCCAGCCGAAAAGCGCGCAAAGAGCCAGGTAGGCCGCACCCAATCCCGGAGGCCAGAACGCGAGAAGAAAGACCCCGGTGACACTGCAGACTGAG
>NW_004955964.1:0-11143 GCF_000276665.1 Chinchilla lanigera
GCCCCCAAGTTGGTGAGCAGCCAGACCCAGGTGGGCTCAGTCGGCAGTTTCTCCCACACAGGAGCTGGGGATGGGGAGGAGAGAGAGGCAGCTGGGAGGAAGAGGACGAGTCGTTGCCAAGAACGGATGAAGGCAGCAGGGCGCCAGCTGCAGGCCTTCTGCCTGTCACTGTAAGACAGGGCCTGGGGGTGGCCGTGGCTGAGGGTAGGGAGGGAGGCCCAAGGCCAGACACCCACTGACTCTGCCCGCCTGCCTGTCCGCAGGGCCCAGAGCATTTACCAGCCCCTGAGGTGCTTCTTCCATGATATCCTACACACCAAGTACCGTGCAGCCACCGACGTCTACGCGCTCATGTTCCTGGCTGACGTGGTCGACTTCATCATCATCATCTTTGGCTTCTGGGCCTTTGGGGTGAGCCGAGTTGGGGTCATAGTGTGTATAGCTCAGTGGCCACTGGGCCCGGCCCCGTCCCCCTGACCTGTGCTCTCCGGCTATAGAAGCACTCGGCAGCCACGGACATCACATCCTCCCTGTCAGACGACCAGGTTCCGGAGGCCTTCCTGGTCATGCTGCTGATCCAGTTCAGCACCATGGTGGTTGACCGTGCCCTCTACCTGCGCAAGACAGTGCTGGGCAAGCTGGTCTTCCAGGTGGTGCTGGTGGTGGCCATCCACCTCTGGATGTTCTTCATTTTGCCAGCTGTCACCGAAAGGTGGGCACTGTAGCCTCAGGGGCTTGGTCTCCACCATGCACACCAGCCCTTGTGTGTGTGGCAGATCCGGGATGTGGGCTAGGACTGTTATTTACCATTGCATCCTGGCCCAGGATGTTCAGCCAGAATGCGGTGGCCCAGCTGTGGTACTTCGTGAAGTGCATCTACTTCGGCCTGTCCGCCTACCAGATCCGCTGCGGCTACCCAACACGCATCCTTGGCAACTTCCTCACCAAGAAGTACAACCACCTGAACCTCTTCCTGTTCCAGGGGTGAGCATGGTCTGCCCAAGGTCTGTCTAGTCCGTTGCAGTGGAGTCAGAGCCCCTGACAATCCTGGCTTTGCAGGTTCCGGCTGGTGCCCTTCCTGGTGGAGCTGCGGGCCGTCATGGACTGGGTGTGGACAGACACCACCCTGTCCCTGTCCAGCTGGATGTGTGTGGAGGACATCTACGCCAACATCTTCATCATCAAGTGCAGCCGTGAGACCGAGAAGGTGCCTGGCGGGGGTGGGGGCTGGTGGGTGTGTGTGTGTATGTGTGTACACGTGCGCGCGCGTTCCACCTCTGGACAGGCCACAGAAGGGGACGTGGACATGGCCCTCTGGGGAGCAGGAGGAGCCAGTAGAGACCGGATGCTGTCAGCTGTTTTTCTTTAATGTGACTCACTCATACAAGTGCACACTTCAGCGGCTTTTAGTGATTACAGTCAGTCTGGAGACATTTCCCTCTGCCCTCCCCAGCCTGTGGCCATCTCTGGTCTCTGGTTTGCCTGTCACAGATGTGCCATGAGACAGCAGAGTTGCACGCTGCTTGTGTTTGTGTGGCCAGCTGCTCCCATGCTGCAGCTCTAGGTGTCACTCCTGTCTGGCTGAATGCCACCCGCTGTGCGGAAGCTCCTCTCCCGTTGGGCTGCTTCTGTGTTCTGCTGGCCACAGCAGCCCCGAGATGTCTGGATGCATCTTCCCTTGCAAGGGTGTCCCCGGGAGGTGAACAGCTGCTGAGGCTCCGAGGACCTGCCTGTTGCCTGGCAGGCACTCCACTGTATCTGCTGGCTGTACTGACCCGAACCCAGGGAACTCAGCTACATCCCCAGCCCCACTCCTGAGGCAGGGTCTTGCTATACGACCGAGGCTGGCCTTGCCCTTGTCATCCTCCTTGTCATCCTCGTCATAGCTGAGCACACATAGCTCTACCCTCATAAATCTTACCAGTGGCTCTGCCTGCCAGGGTTGGGCGCACCTTGCACAGCTGGGGGATTTGCCCTGGTGGCTGCCGCTGTAGTAAGCATCTTCGCCGACACAGCGCACGGCTCCTGGAGAATTGTTCGCTTGGACCCTTGGCACTCTGCTGCAGGCCAAGTCCTCTGAGTGTCCTGATTCCTGCAGTCTCTGCATGCCACGGCTGCCTCTTTCTCGGCGTCTTCTCATGCAGAAGTTATTCCTGCAAATATGCAGCTCATGCTTTTCTTCTGACTGTTGTACTTCGGGCCTGCAGCCCAGTTCTCTTGTGTGTGCACACAGCCTAGCACCAGCTGCTGACGGCTGTTCCACTGGCTACCAGCGTCCTGTCGAGAGCCAGCTGGCCCTAAATGAGAGGGGTCATCTCTTGGGTTCACCGACCTGCGTTTGTCCTGCCACCAGCAGTGTGAGGAGGCGGCCACTGCACAGCTGTGAGCTGGCATCAGGTCACGGTGCAGAGGTAGTGCCTCTGAGGCCTGGGATGGTGACCTGGGTCTTCTCCCCCAGAAATACCCACAGCCCAAGGGGCAGAAGAAGAAGAAGATTGTCAAGTACGGCATGGGCGGCCTCATCATTCTCTTCCTCATCGCCATCATCTGGTTCCCACTGCTCTTCATGTCCCTGGTCCGCTCCGTGGTTGGTGTTGTCAACCAGCCCATTGATGTCACTGTCACTCTCAAGCTGGGTGGCTATGAGGTGAGTGGCCCTGCCCATCGTTCCCAGCGGGGAAACGGGTGGCGGGGTGTGGGGTGTGGGACATAGGTGGAGCCTGGGCTCCCGGCGCCCACTCACGGCGTCCCGGCCCCAGCCCCTGTTCACCATGAGCGCCCAGCAGCCATCCATTGTGCCCTTCACGCCCGAGGCCTACGAGGCGCTGTCCCAGCAGTTCGACCCCTATCCGGTGAGTGGACCCTGCCAGCCCCTGGTAGGGGGTAGGGGACGGCCGGGACGGGTGGCCAGCTCCCCGCTGAGGCACCCCTGCCCTGCCACAGCTGGCCATGCAGTTCATCAGCCAGTACAGTCCAGAGGACATTGTCACAGCGCAGATCGAGGGCAGCTCTGGGGCGCTGTGGCGCATCAGCCCCCCGAGCCGAGCGCAGATGAAGCGGGAACTATACAATGGCACAGCAGACATCACCTTGCGCTTCACCTGGAACTTCCAGAGGTGGGTCCTGTGCGCAGGGGCCCAGGGCACAGCTCCCACAGTGGGTCACATTCTACCTACCTGCCCACCTGCAGGGACCTGGCCAAGGGCAGCACCGTGGAGTACACCAATGAGAAACACACACTGGAGCTGGCCCCCAACAGCACAGAGCGGCGGCAGCTGGCCCACCTGCTGGAGGGCACCTCGGACCAGTCTGTGTGAGTAGGGGAGGGCGGGGGGTAGGGAGGCATCAACCGGACCTGACCTGCCTACCCTCCCCTCCGCACAGCATTATCCCCCACCTCTTCCCCAAGTACATCCGCGCCCCCAACGGGCCTGAGGCCAGCCCCGTGAAGCAGCTGCAGCCCAGTGAGTGTGGGGGCTGGAGGCAGGGACACAGCTCGGGGAGGGGTAGTGGTCTGGGGCTGACTCCGCTGCTCCATCCCAGATGAGGAGGCTGACTACCTTGGTGTGCGCATCCAGCTTCGGAGGGAGCAGGTAGGCTCGGGGGCTGCTGGCTTCCTGGAGTGGTGGGTCATTGAGCTGCAGGACTGCCAGGCCAGCTGCAACCTGCTGCCCATGGTCATCTTCAGCGACAAGGTCAGCCCGCCCAGCCTGGGCTTCCTGGCTGGCTACGGGTGAGTGGTAGGGCCAGGGGACACCCTGAGGTCCAGGCGGGCCCCAGCCACACCAGCCTCACTGCCCATCGCTTCACAGCATCATGGGGCTGTACGTGTCCATCGTTTTGGTCATCGGCAAGTTCGTGCGTGGCTTCTTCAGTGAGATCTCACACTCCATCATGTTTGAGGAGCTGCCCTGTGTGGACCGTATCCTCAAGCTGTGCCAGGACATCTTCCTGGTGCGGGAGACGCGGGAGCTAGAGCTGGAGGAGGAGCTGTACGCCAAGCTCATCTTCTTGTACCGCTCCCCGGAGACCATGATCAAGTGGACACGTGAGAAGGAATAGGAGCCTGGCTCCTCGGCCCCGGGAATGAAGGAGCTGCCTATGGGCAGCATGGCCACCAGTGTAGGTGGCACTCCTCGGGCCAGGGCTGCAGCTGCCACGTGTCCTCCCTGGCTCACCTGAAACCTGATGCTGCTGTCAGAAGGACACTGTGCTCCCCGTGGCCCTCACACACCCAGTACAGCCATACTGGGCCTGGAGCCCTGGCCCACCCACCCTTCCTCCACGTACTGTAGAATTTTCTAATTAAAACCTTTTTATTTATACAAATGGACAAGCCCGAGCCAGCCCCACAGCCTTGCCTTCCGCCCCGAGTGGAGAGCTGCCCATGCCGGCCACAAGTGTGTCGGGGCTCAGCTCTGAGTGGTCTCTGCCTCGTCGCCACTGTCCTCGATCAGATACTCCTGGATTTCCTGCATGACCCAAGCCCTGTGGGGAGCATGTGTGGGAACCAGCCCTGGGGATTCCCAACTGGGGACCCCATCGAACAGGCCTGGTACCTCTGGCTGCGGAGCTGGGCCTCGGCCAGGATGTAGGGGGGTAAAGGGTCCATGGAGGGCTGCAACAGAAGCCAGTGTAAGGGGGGCGCAAGCATAGCACACCACTGTGGCCAGGAGGGGAGGGGCAGCCACCCACTCACCAGGTCCTTCATGTTCGCCCGGCAGCTGTAGCACAGCTGCTGGATGACCTGGGTCTGCCTGTCGTCCTCCCTGGGGAAAAACAGCTAGACTTGTGTGCCTGGCCTGTGGGGCTCTGCCCAAGTTGGTCCTATCCTCAGCAGGAACTCACCTCCCACAGGCCTTCCAGCAGCAGCCCGGGCCTACAGTGTGGCAGGGGGCGGCAGGCATCCCAGACTCAGCCTGTAGGGCGGACGGCGGCATCTGGGAGAAAGTCGAGGTCTGAGCCCCAAAAGCTGTGGCACTGTCTGCAAGCAGAGAGGGACTGAGGGGGGACTGTGGGGGACTGTAGGACTGCTGAACCCCAACACCCACCCCAGCACCCTGAGGAGGTCCAGTGCGAACCAGCAGTGTCGATGTCCAGGGTGCACAGGCAGAGGAGGCAGCGGGGGCCCTCGGGCCCACCTGCACAGCCCTCCCTGGGCGCTTTGACCAGCTTCTCGCTTGTCCTGGGGGCAGGAGGCACAGATCGTGGGCTACCCCCAGCCGGGCTCTGCTCCTTCCCAGTCCCCATGCGCACAAAGCCCGCACACACCTGTACACAGTGCTGACTGTGGAGGGAAACTGCACCTGCAGCCTGAGGACGAAGGCCTCCATCAGCCGGTGGATGCTGGCTTTCTCAGGGGCCTGGAGACCAGGGCAGAGGGTCAGCCCTAGAGTGGGCACCTGGCTTCCCATAGTAGCCAGTGTATCAGCAGGGGCCAGCCTGGCCCTTCAAGGCACAGGGTACCCTCAGAGGACCCAATGGGACCCTGCTGCTAGCACCAAAGGCAAAGCAGGAGGTGCTGGGACATCAGGTCAGCTTGGAGAAGGGCCACCATGCGTGCCTGGCTGATGTGGACAGCTTTGTCCCACTGTGCTGGGACCTCTGGCTCATGCAGAAGGGAGATCACCCACTTCGCCCATGCAGCTCACCCCAAGGACCTACCTTAGTGTCCACAGCCGGTGTGAAGACTGAGGGGACAGCGAACAGGCGGTTGTAGAAGGCCACTTCCTTCAGTGTGTGGTCCCTCATGGGCCGCACCACCACCACATCCCCGTGCCGCTCGTCTGAGAAGCCCTGGGAGATGGGGCTGTTGGCCAAGGTCCTGGCTGCACCACCCGCCAAGCTGGGGTTAGTCCCAGGGCCTCTCCGCGTGGGAGACCCACAGCTACTGCCTCCAGGCAAAGCAGACAGGTGGGGAGGAGCCCTGTGTACCGTGTCCCAGGCAAGGAAGGCCCCTCGGCCTAGGGCCAGGTTGGTCATGAGCTTGATGGCCAGGCGAGTGCAACTGTCCCCAGTCATCACCTTGGAGTAGCCGTGGGCTCGGGCCACGTGCAGGATCAGGTGGCTCCTGGGGTGCAGAGGCCACATTGCAGAAGCCCCATGGGCCGGGAGGGGCCAGGAGGGGCCAGATACGGGGCTGGGCTCACCGCAGCGTCTGCAGGAGCTCCTCCTTGGCCGTCAGCGTCCGTACGGACTCGAACAGTCTGCACAGGGCCTCGGTCTGGGCAGCAGGGGGGAACCCAGCTGGACTCAGGGGCTCATGAGGGTCCTGGCTCTGAGGCCAGCACTGCTCCTCCTGCCCCCAAGCTGGGCCACAGCTGTCCTCGGCACCCTGGGTCTCCAGCGCATGCTGCTGCTGGAGGAAGTTGTCCACGGCCGCCTTGTAGGTGCCCTCGGTCCCGGCTGGCTCCCGGGGACAGTACCGCAGGACCGACGGCGGCAGGCCGAGCACCTTTGGGGACGCAGGTAGTGAGGCCAAGCAGACCTGGGTCCCCACACTGCCCGCCAGGCCTTTCACCAGGGGCCCAGGCCAGACCTGGGTCCCCACACTGCCCGCCAGGCCCTTTGCCAGGGGCCCAGGCCAGACCCCGGGTCCCCACACCGCCCAACAGGGGCACGCCACCCACCTCTTCCAGGGACACCACATGCCACGGGAAGCCGACAGTGTGCAGAACCTGCTTCACCTCAGCCAGGGTTTTTGCTCTGTCTTCTAGGCTCTGGCCACAGGCTGCACCCTCTGCAAAGCCAGGCAGGAAGGAGGGTCAGGGCTCAGTCTCAGTGTGGTGGCTGAGGGGCTCTGCAGGGCATGGTTACCGGAGGATGAGAGCTTGGCAAGGTGGTGCACATCTATAACCCCAGCACTCCAGGAGGCTGAGGCAGGAGGACCACAAGTTCCAGCCTAGCCCAGACAACTTAGCAACTGAGTGAGGCCCTGCCTCAAAATGAAAAAAAAAGGGGCAGGGATGTAGCTCAGTAAAAGGTCCTGGGTTCAATCCCCAGTACTACAAAATGCACAAAAGGCCAATGCAGACAATTGGGTGCTGTTTTGATTTAGGCAACAGGCTCCCCCTCATGCAATGATGGCAAACCTTTTAGAGACTGAGTACCCAACTGCAACCCAAAACCCACTTACTTATCATCAATGCCAACACTGCAATTAAACCTAAATACTGAGGTTCTAGTTTAGAAAGAACAACTGTTATCCAATGCTCAGCTGCTGGGGTGACTTGGCTCGTGCCGATAGGGCTGTGTGCATCCGCTGCTCCACACATGCCATAGGTAGCTGCCCTAGTGGCTACAAATATCCCAGCCGCAGTCACTAGCCCTCCTCAGGCCCTGGACCTCATGGTGGGGCCAGGTAGGACAGATATTCCCAGCCCCTGCAGTCATCTAAAGCTGGAACTTGCACCAGCTCCCTCGGAAACACCACCACCAGGGACTCAGCATGAGGACCACACCAGTCCTGGACCCACCTTTACCCAGGAGGCGCAATGGGCCCACCCCAAGTGGGCCTGGAAAAAGGGCAGCCACACATACCGTCCACATAGACGACCCCTGGCACAAAGCGCAGCCTCTTAGCAGAGTGTTGACTCAGGCCCTGGAGGGGGACACGTAGAGGACTTGGAGCCTGGCTGTAAGCCACAGGGTGCCTTTCAGCAGACCATGTCTCTGGACCTCAGTCCCTGGAAGGAGGGAGTCGCTCTCCCCTTAAAGCAGACTCGGGCCAGGCAGCTCTGTGGGGAGGCCAGGCAGCCCCACCTGCTGAAGGGTAGTTGTCGGTCTCCTCTCCTGCCATGAAAGCAGCCCCCTGCTCCCTCTAGCCCCTCTGCAGAACCTCAAAACCTGCCCTTGAGTGGGTCCCTGACACCTCAGCAACCTGGGACAGGCAGAGGGGCCACAGTGCCACCTGCTGGGCACTACTCAGAAGCACACTCAGAAGAGCAGAGCTGGGCTGGGCTGGGCTGAGGAGCTGATACGACCTGAGGTGGGCCTGGTCTTGGTCCCACATGGGCAGGTTTAGGGCACCACCGGTTGGGAGAAAAACCAGCCAGGGACACAACTCTCCGCTTAGGTGGACAAAGCCATTCATACTCAGGCCAGGCAGACCTCATGTGGAAGGCTGGCACAGAAGGAGGATGCTTCACCTGCAATGTGCCAGCCCTAGGTCAGCCCCACCCCTTGCCCAGGTTGACCCTGAGCCACTGACACTCAAAATGGCCACAGCCCACTCCGCCCCCAGCCTGCACCTCAAAGCTTCACACTAAGTGTGCAGGGAGATCCCCCTCCAAAACCCATGCTGAAACCCCTGGAGCTTCCCAGTTCCCACCGGGAAACACCACATGTCCCAGCACCTCCTGGGTTTGCAGCGTGAGCACCTGCCTCAACTCCCCCCCCATCCCCCGTGAATGAGCTACCCTCCCTGTCTGCCCCCACAAGTCACACCGAGCCATGAGACCGAGCCATGAGGCTGATCCCTGCAGGGTGGGCAAGCGGACAAAATTAACGTGGGCACAGCTGGCACCCAGATGAGGCTGCTGGCTTGGAGACCTGTGTACACACTGAGAGCCCTCTAGGTGTCCCAGTTGGGGTGCATGGGAAGGGAGGCCCCACCCCAGCTTTGCCCAGCAGCCTGGGTGGCGGGGAGAGGGAAAGGTGTGTGTGGACGCACCTCAACGACCTGCCAGACCATGGAGCTGGATGAGGGCCCACCAGACCATGCCAAGAGCACCTGGGGGAGAAGAAACACCAGAATGTATCACTCACCTTCGATGCAAGCATGCTCCTCCCACGACATGGACAGCCCACCAGCAGAGTATGCACAGGGGTGGCAGGGCTGTGTGAAGGGCAGAAGGGAAAGCCGGGCCTCCCAAACACACATACAGCTACCTTCTCTCCAGGAAAGATAAGACGGTTCTTCCCCAGCATGGCTCTGAACTTGTGGATGTAGAAGGCCTTGAAACAGTCCCTGCAACACAAGCGCCAGGCAGGGCTGTCTTCACAGGGGTTCTGCCAAACTGGTGGAGCAGGCTCCCCAAGAGCCTCATAGCTCACAGGGCCCCAAGCCCTACCAGCTCTGAGCACACAGGGTACAGGAGCTGCATCCCACATCCCACAGGTGCTAGGAGGAAGACAAGGCTCACACTAGTGCAGACTGAGGCTGCCTCGGTTCCCATTAAGAAAGGTGCTAGCTGCTTGCATGCCCTCCCTGCCCCACGCCAGGCAGCAGCACCACCCTTGGGTGAAGGAGGAAATGCGGAGCAGGCTGCAGAACTGAGCCTCCAGGCCTGCCAACCAGAGAATAGTGTGCCAGCCACCTGGGCAGAGATAGCCAGGAAGCTCAAGCAAACAGAGGCCTGGGGTCCTGAAAGCACAGATTCAGAACTTGCAGCTAGACAACAGTCTGTTTCCCAGCATCTTTTTTTTTTTTTAGAGAATGTTTTAGAAACCAGAACACAAAACTCCTGGGACCAACCTTAAAATGTGAGACTAACACCCCTTTAGCAAACACATACTACATAAAGTAGCACATGGGGCCACTGGGAACTAGAGGATTAGAACAGGAACTCCCTCAGGGAGCTATAAATCTAGTGAAAAAGGCCAAAGATTAAACTGGTCATAATACAACTGGATGTGGTGCTGTACGCCTGTAATCCCAGCTACTAAGGAAGCTAAGACAAAAGGACAGGCAACAGTTTAACAACTGAAACCCTGCCTCAAAATTTTAAAAAATTATGGGGTGGGGATAAGGCTCAGTTTGAAGGTTTGAGATTCAATCCCCAGTACCAGACACACACAAATGTTATTATACCAAAAAAAAAGGGGTTGGGGATTTAGCTCAGCGGCAAAGCGCCTGCCTGACAAGCGCAAGGTCATGAGTTTGACTCCCAGTACAGGAAGAAAAACAAGAAACAAAAAAAACAACCAAAAAAAGATGACAAGGGCCCAGAGAGATAGCTCAGTGGTACAAGTGCCTGCCTGGCAAGTGCAAGGTCCTAAGTTCGATTCCCGGTACAAAAAAAAAAAAAAAAAAATGACAAGGGCCACTAGAATTACAGATAAAATGGAACATTCTCATGCCCTGGATCCTCTGGGAATCAGCCCTGCTCTTGTCTAAAACCCTGGGACCTGGGGAAAGGCTGCAGCCCTTTCAAGCTCCTACACCCCACATATTAAAAAAGGCATCAAATGAGGTAAACAAATTCTACCCAGAGTCCTTGCCCGAGCTCCCAGGATGCTGCGATCTGCCCTTCAATGCGTCAAAGCTGCCCCCAAATGCCTCGCCCTGCATTTTACCCCAGTTTGCACACCCTACCCCACTTCCCCCTCTGCCCATAAACTGCTTCATGGACCTTGCTGCTCTTGAATGGATCATGGAAACTTAACTTTCCCCCTCCCCTCCCGCAATAGGGCAACGGCGGAAACATGAGCAGTTTACACACAGTAATCATCCTCTGAAAAAGAAGTACCTCTGGAAAATGGTGCTGCCCGGGCCTCACCTGCAAAAGGCATCTCCAGCTCGGATCACCACCACCGGATCGCTCTCCTTGCACTTCACACACTTCTGCCCGAGGCTTTGGACATATGACAGGGAGGAGGTAAGAACACGGCTGGCTGCTTTCCCATCCCAGGCGGCTTCGGGGAGACCGCGTCCCGTTTCCCGCCCTGAGCTGAACCAGAGGAAGGGTCCATGCCCTGCCCTAACCGCCAATTTCAAGGCAAGGCCCGGGGTGGGGACAGGAAAAGGCGGCTCTCAAGGCACAGGGGACCTTAAGTCTCTCCAGGACAGACAACTTCTGCGCGGCCCAGGAGTGAGGACAGAACGGGGCCGCGCCGAGTGCGCGGGGCAGATGGAGGCGTTGCCCCACCCGTCTCGGAGCGCCGCGGGCTCCTACCGGGGCCTGGGCGCCAGCGGGGACTTCCAGGACGGCGGTTCCGCGTAATCTTCGCCCACCTGACACATGGTGGAACGGGATGCGCGGCGCTGGCCGCGGAAGAGCGGGGGCGCGTCTTGATGACGCCATGCCTCCGGCGCGGGAGTGACGCAAGGCAGGGGGCGGACACTCGTGACGTCAGCGAGACGCCGGCGTGGCCGTGACGCTTTGGGGGCGCGGCGCGGTCGCGGCGGTGACGTGCGGGCCGG
>NW_004955965.1:0-11013 GCF_000276665.1 Chinchilla lanigera
GCCCTCTGCACCCGGGCACAGTAGATTCCGAGCCATGCTGCCTCTCCACCAGCCTGCTGGTCTCGGCTGGTCTCTGCCTCCCACCGTTCCTTACATCGGGAGGTGAAACTCAGGAAGGAGACAAAGTCTCTCTCAAGGGCTTTAAAGTCTTTTGAACCTGCGCCCCAGCTGAGACCACCTGGCAACATCCTTAGACTTTGGTCCCCACAGCTCCTGCTGCTTCTGCCAGGCCAGATCTCCTGGGCATTTCAGATTGGGTAAGCCACCCACTGTCCCTCTGCCTTGTTCTTCTTCCCTGCTTGCCTTTTACTCCCCCCCCATAAGGTCAGAGAGAGGCTTGCCCTGTTTTTCATGCGTTTTAAACTCCAGCGCTGCTCTTGAAAAGCACTCCCGGGAAGGCTGCCTTAGCGTTAGATGTTTGCCTTCCTCAGTGGCTCACCTTTACGGCTTGGTTCCCACCTGGAGACGTCCACTGGAAGCCCAGCCGCTCTCCCACACCGCTCTCTGTTCTCCAACAGGGAGCCGTCCATCTTCCACCCCCAGCCTCCTCCCTGCTAGCCTGCCCCCTGCAGAATCTCACGTCTGTCCGGAGCTGAAGCCCAAATGCTGATCTTTTCCTGTAGCACAGCACACCCAAGCTTCCTGCTAGACAGCGGCTCTTGGTGACCAGAGCACGATGCTTTTGATTTTTCCATTTTGCAAAATAACACATAGTTAACAGGAGACAAAAGTTTGCTTTTAATTCTTGATCGCTGAATTATATTAAGTACTGTAATCGTAATTGTCATTCTTGTTTGCCACTGTTTGCACCTTTTGTAAATCACTTTATGATGTTTCTTTAAAGGGATGTTTTGCTCTTGTGGACAAGGCTTTGTGTTCCTGTTTTAGTATTTAGACTCCCTTGAACTGTTGCTTGTGACAGCTTGGTTTTTAATCTTATTTTAGACAGTGCTAAGGAGAAATGTTAGTGCGCCACCTAGTGGACGCTGATAAAATTCTGTAAAATGGGTTTTTTAATGAAATCTCATCTATGTTCAGCTCAGGCTTTTATCTGTCCCTTACAGAATGCTAAAACCAAACAGTGGTTACTCTGCCAGCTAGTAATTGCCTTTAGGGAAGCTGCCACTCTCAAAGCAAAGGACAGATTTCTCCAGTACCCCCCAGTGAATCCCCAGCTGACACCAATGGCCAGTGGAATGTTGACTGGACAGGCAAGTGGATTCCTTTCTGCAGACAGATCTCTGATTGTGTGGGACTAGTGAAAACTGAAGGCGCAACTGAGGGGTCATGGCTGGGGCAGCTCTGCAGCAGGTACCCAAAGGTCCCTCTGAGGAAGCTGGCTTTGGACAGCCCTAAGTGAGTAATCAGCAGAGTCTCCACTTGTCTCTGTTCCACCTCACTCCCCACGGAGGGTGAGAGGCGACTCCTTCAGTGATCATCACGTGACCTCTGTCTCAGCGTGACCTGAATTGATGCTGTCAGAGCCGTTTCTCAAGCCTCCATCAGAGTTTGGGCTACAGGCTTGGATTTCTCGCTACTAAATTAGAAACCCTAATTTTCCCCTCCTTTCCTTTCCATCCACACCCTCTCCACTTCCCTCCCATGCTAATTCCTCCCTGACTTTTTCCTCTTGTGACTGCCTCCTGACACCACCTTTTGGTCTGAGACCCATGCTAGCTGCCCAACCAGTGTGCAGATCACAGGCTGGGGTGCCAGGCTGTGCTTCCCCAGCACCAAACGCCTATGCCCAGCATGCCCAACCTGCCTTACCCAGAGCCTGCTCCCCAGCCTCACAGCCCTGGCCACACTGCATAGCAGACACACATGCCATGTAGAGGTCAAGATCCAACCAGCGCTCATACACACAGCAGGACCACAGTGCCTGCCCGCACAGCCCCCTCGGTGCTCACTCCTGAGCCCAGCCTGGGTAGGAAGAGTGCAAGCTTGCACGGCAGACCTCCTTGCCCCACCCCTTGCAGCTGGACTCCAAGCAGAGCAGGCCATGCCCCTGGCCTCACTGCTACCTTTTCCCAGCCTGTGGCACACCTTTCCCCCCCACATGCTTCCACCACACTGCTGCCGCTTGGCTCCAAGAGTGAACTGATCCACGCCCAGCCCTAGCCCACCCAGGGCCGCCCTGCGGAGGCCCACTGCTGCTCAAGGTGCTGCAGGCTCGGGCTGCAAGCCTCACACCGCCCTGCCTGCTGTTTCTCCAACCTTCAGTCCTACATTCTCCCAGCTCCCATTCCCTCTGCCAACTCCCGCTCCACTCTGCCCACACCCAGCCCACACTACTACTCCCTGTCCTCCTGCTGCTCCCTCTCTGCCAGACCTCTTCCGGGTCAGCCAGCGTCTGAGCTCTTTCTCTTCAGACTCTTAAAACCCTGGTTTCTCTCCAACACAGCAAAAGTTAACTTTAAACCCTTTGATAGGCCCTTCTGTCTAAGAGGGTAAATGATAAATTTACAACTGTTTACCTTTATCAGGAGATAACAGCTATCAAGAAACTATTGACACTTATGCTTTACATTGTTAACTAAGACTGATATAACCGATCTTCTCTTCTGGGTGTTCAACAGCTGACGTTTAGAGGCCAGAACTAGAGAGATAACTGCACTAAGTGAGCAGCCATATTTTGGCCTTGGCCCTCTAAGGTCAGCAGAGAGCCAGGACATAAAAACCCTTCTCTGTAGGGTCCTATAACTCTGGTGAACTACTCAATCTCCTGAGCAGGGAGACGGAGAGAACCCTGAAGACAGAGGTCAACAAAGATGTGCAGTGTGCCTAAGGAGGGTCACCAACACAAAAGGTCTGTCAGGCAAGGCCGTGACCCACCGTGGCAGCTGACGCTGACAGAGATGAGAGGCTCTGTACACGGTTCCAGGAGTAATGCCTGATGAGGCTTACCTGACCTTGGTAGACAGTGAGAGGTCAATTTTAGTTAACACAGTTACCATTTTGTCTTGGGCTTAAACACCCAGCAGAAAAGTAGAGTCAAAAGAAATTAATAGACTTTGGTCATCTGTCTATATGCCCTCCAAAGTAGCAAGTATTCACTGGAAAAGACACCTTGGCTGGTTTCTCCCTCTCCTAAATTAAAAAAAAAATTAAAAGACAAACTGTCCTTCAAAATCAGATGGCCTTAGACATTCTAACAAGAGCACAAGGGGGCACTTGTGCCAGTATAAAAGCTGAATGCTGTGTATACATTCCTGATCCTTCTACTATCTCTATGGCTGTTTAAGACATTAGATGACAGGTTAGGACCATATCTGATTCTAAACATCCCTAAACCTTTTCCTTATTCTCTTTGTAGAAGGCTATTCCTGGGTCTTCCTGGTAAAACATCTGTTGGCTACATTCATAACCATCTTGTTGGTTTTGTTGTTTGACCCGTGCTTACTTAACTGTTCTTTGGCCTCGTCTACACCACCACTGTGGCCAAAGATGCATTAGTTAAAAGCCAGGCCTCAAGATAAACAACAAAACCCCGGCCTACAGACTCCCCAAGGGGTGAGAAAAATGGTAACACCCGGTCTAATAAAGTCTAGATCGATATCAGTCACCTCAGTAGAAACCAAGACCCCCAGATCATCGCCTACCCAAAAAGTTCTTTGGTCTTTCCTTGCCTGCTCGCCGTAGGACTTATTTCCCATTAGGTCAGCATTACCTAAACAACTCCAGGGACCCCTCCTGTCAGTTCAGCCTTTCTCTTCTTCCTTGGCCTCGTTCAAGACTCCCATTGCCTCCCTAGGCCCCCATCACCTCCCCTCCAGACCCTAGGGTCTGGGTAACTCGTCCCCTTCCCTTCCTCTCAATCAGGCACCTCTCAGCATGCCACTAAAGCCAGGTCACTCCTATCCCTCCCAGGGCCAACACTCTGTCCCTGATCAGGCTCTGAGGAAACTAAAGCCAATTATCTCTCGTCTGCTCCAACACCATCTTCAGGTCCCTATCAACTCTCCATGTAACACTCCTGTTCTCCCTTTTCGAAAGACAGAGGGCCCACAGGACCAGGTCCAGGGCCTCCGCGCTATCAACCAGACAGTCCTTCCTGACCTCCCTATAGTCCCCAACCCATACACTCTTTTATCTTCTGTTTCCTCATCCACTACCTATGACTCAGTCCTAGATTAGAAAGATGCTGTCTTTACGATTGCCTTACACTCCTCCATACAACTTCTCTTCGCATCTACTTCAGTCAGGCCCTTGCCCTTGATTTGCCCTCCTTCCGCCCGTCTGTCTCCTACCTCATACGATAGCAGATCATATACATGATCTCCTCTGTAGACCCTCTTACAAATCCTCCGGAGGGGCCCCATGCCTCCTTCCCTTAGCAAGACCATTGCTCCGTACAACCCTCCTCCTCTTATTTGCACTCTGTCTCTTCAGACTCCAGTCACAGTTCTTTCAAGACGGCACCCAAACAACCATTAAGCAGCAGCTGTTGCTCTTCTCCCTCACCCCGATATGAACAGCTCCCCAAGGCTTTCCTTCCCGCTAGGCTGCCCACTCAGCCACACAGGAAGTGGCCGTGAGAGACAGCGCCCATCTCCCTTTACTTCTTTTTTCCTTTTTGTTGATCGTAGCAAAAAGACAGGAATGTAAGGCTTGATTAGGACACGACTCTCCCAGTACCCAACCTGTCTGCTAGCAGAGGCGTTGTTCCCAGCTCAACACCAGTGCCCTTGGGGTGTCTTAAAATACGTAAGTTGGAGCAGGGAATCTTGCAAAAATCTGGACATGTAAAGACACCCCAGCACTCACACTGGACGCCTCAAGGACTTTGCCCACTGAAGCACAAAATATCCAGAGAACCTTGACCACGCTGAGGTTTACTAAGAACTTCCTGCCTAATGTCCCTTGCCTTCTTTCAAGCCCTCTAAAAAAGCCTGCTTCTCTTTGCTCCCTGTGGACAGCCTTTTTGCCCTCTGCACCTGGGCACAGTAGATTCTGAGCCATGCTGCCTCTCCACCAGCCTGCTGGTCTCGGCTGGTCTCTGCCTCCCACCGTTCCTTACACCAGGAAATTGAGAATGTAAAATTGTACTTTTATGAAAAGCTGCAGCTTCAAGACATGCTCTTTTCTTGCTTCTGGAGGCCACCCTAGCACGTGTCTCCCTTCCTCCATCCTTACCGAGGATAGGGTTAAATTCCTAAAGGCCCTTTACAAAACCTGTCAATTAGGGAGCGCTATACCATTTTCACCTGCAAATCGTCTTTTCCCCCAGCCCCGAGAAAGCTGCCTTGGTGGTGACAGCACGTCTCAGGGATATCTCCATGTCAAATCCACATGGATAGCTTACACTGTAACCCGGCAGACAGTGGGTATACACATAGAGACCATCCGTATCGAAAACAGCTTTTACATGTGTCCTACCCTGGCTTGTAGCATGCCTCATTTCTTTGAGCACCCATACTCTGTTCTTGAGTGTGTCCTTGTTGGTTTTGTTGTTTGACCCGTGCTTACTTACCCGTGTCTCTCTTTAATAAATCTTTCTCATGCCCCCTTTACTGATCCTCCTCAAAATTCTTCTTCTGTGACGGGAGTCAGTGAACCTGCATCCTTATTTTAAAGGGGTGGGTTAAGTTCCTCATCTCAGCCCCGGGGACCCTCAGACCCAGCCCATTACAGAAACAGCACTGCACACACTTGGGTCTTAGGCCTGTGGCAACCACAGCACTTCTGCTGTTTAAGCTCTATCTTCTGAACTCTGCCATGGCTGGGCCTGCAGACTCACTGTGCTAAGCCTCCTGGTTCTAGGGCCTCCCTTGGGCTCAGGGAAGGGTCCCAGGAGATCCTTCTGGAGCTGAACTCCAACTGTTCTCCGGATGATAGTCTAAGCCTAGAAAACTGGCCAAGAGCAGGTGAACATTTTTCAGCAGAAAAGGTTTAGAAGAAAAGGGAGTTTCTTACCAACATCATTTAAGTAGACTATTATCATTCATTACACCAAATACCTAGATGTGGATCCTCGCCTCAGCTAATATGAGCACCAAACAAAGACACAGCGTCTGTGAAGAGGGAACTGCTGACCACGTGAGTGGTTTTGCATGTCCTTGGGTGACCTGAGGCAGGTGGCTTCCCTGACCTAAAGCTCCATCTCACATCTGTGTGAATCCCATGCTGTTCTCACTTTCCTGGCGCTTTGGGGAGGGGGTCTGTACTGCCAAGTACAGGTTTATTGCGAACATGGACACATTTTCTTCCAGGTCGCAGTTGCTTCCAAGCCCATCATGTGAGAGGAGGCATGGACTGGCTCCACCTTGCGTGAGCCACAGGGCCTTGTCCATGTGGCTGCAGCCCTCGGCATGCCTCAGTTCCCTGCCTGGAAGATGGGGACCGTTCTACCCTTGCCACAGAATGACCAAGACAGCCAAATGGGAGACTCGCATAGAGGTCCAGCCCAGAGCGGTCACTCTGACTTTTGCTCCTGAATCTGGCTTTAGAAAAAGGACATGAGGAACCTCAAGGGGGCGGCGAAAATCTTTTGTAGTTGCCAACGGCTTCTGTTATGGTTTGTGTCTGGGTGTCCCCCCAAACACATGCAGTCATGGGGTGGGCTTTTAGAGTTTATGATTGATCCGTGATCTGATGCTGGGATTATGGGTGTCCTGGGGTGGATAGTTTGCATATGTAAGGGAGAAAAAGAGGCTGCCTGCTGCTGCTCCTCCCCTTCTTACTCTGCTGCTTTTGCTGTCTTCCACGGCTATGAACGGTTGCCCTCTGCCATGTGCCACCCTGCCTTGGACCAGCCGAGTATGGACTGAAACCTCCACAAACTGTGAGCTAAATAAACCTTTCCTTCCTTAACTTGGGGTGTCAGGTATTTTGTCTCAGCAATGAGAGAAAAGTAACCAAGACAGCTTCCTAGGGGAAGAGGCAGGGGGAGCAAGGGATGGATTTGGGAGCATCCTTAAGGACCATGACAAGATCATTGTCAACATCAACATCCCTAAGTAAGAAATGGCTATTGGAATAGAGGCCCCAGGCCAAGGGCAGCAGGCCAGCAGCAGATCAGTGCTGCAGACACCGTTCATGTCGGGAGCCCATCCTGACAGATCACACTGCTCCTTCGCATGGAGCCCTGCTTCCTGCACCTGCTTGCTTGTCTCTCTCGCCTCACCCCAACCCTGCTTCCCCTGGAGGGGGGAGGGCAAAGGGCAAGCTGAGGCTGTTGGGGTCACCAGGATGCCTTCGCAAGGGAGAACCCAAGAAACCGGGACCTACCACTTTCTTTCTCTCCAGCTTGATTTCTTTGTTTTCTGCTGGGTCCTTTTCACTGAGCTTCATGGTTTGTGTTTCAAATGGTGGCCGTGCGATTGTTCCTGAGAAAGAGAGAAAAGGAAGAAGCTGTTAGACACTTGTTGCCACCAATGGTCAGTTGCTGGCGTGGCCTTGGGAAGGTTTGCAGTGAGGGGCACTAGGCGAGGACAGCAGGAGGAGACACAGCAGAGTCCTTGCTGGTGCTTCAGGTCCCCGGAGGTCAGGACCCCCTCACTGCTCTTCCCCGGCCTCAGTTTCTCCATGTACAAGAGGGGGGTGGGCTCATCTGCCTTTCCCACCCTTGGTTCAGGGCTTGTTCCCCATGATATTCTCATCAGAAGGTTTTACGGATAAAGGGACGCATTTTGGAAATGCTAGACAGTCTGTCTCCAAGAGGTGACGACGACAGCAGTGTAAGTAAAGACAAAGTGCTGATCTCACCTGTCAAGTCGAAACAATCACCAACAATTACCTAAGTCACCAGTGTGGCAGAAATAGAAATTGCACAGGTTTTCTGGAATTTGGGAATATGTTTCTAGAATCACAGTTGTACTCATACCCTTTGGCCAAAATATATCCAGAGTTGAAACTCAAATGTGTACAAAGATTTAGTCCAAAATGCTTAGAGCAACATTTCTTCATGTTAGAAAAGTGATGTTCACAAGAGAAGAGTGTACCTAGCAGGGAAGTTTGACTACACTCTGGTACTGTACCATCCATATGATAGAAATTCATGGATTCTTTAAAAATTATTTTATACACAATCATTTGATACCACGAGACAGATGCTCAGAATAAATTCTTATTTGACAAAAAAAGGAAGGTACATAAACAAATACGCATAGTTCAACTTTAAAAATAGGTGTACTTGTTAGCCAGGCATGGAGGCACACACCTCTAATCTCAGCACTCGGGAAGCTGAGG
This sequence comes from Chinchilla lanigera, assembly GCF_000276665.1. Classification (NCBI taxonomy): domain Eukaryota; kingdom Metazoa; phylum Chordata; class Mammalia; order Rodentia; family Chinchillidae; genus Chinchilla; species Chinchilla lanigera. The sequence goes on from NW_004955965.1 coordinate 8,191, forward strand.
CAGGAGAATCACTGTGAGTTTGAGGTCAGCCCAGACTACATAGTAAGTTCAAGCCCAACCTGAACTACATATGAGACCCTGTCTCAAAACAAAGAAACAAAAAACAAAATCCAAAGAAAAAATGTAGGTGTACTTATTAATAGATTTACACTATTAAACATATGTTCCTCAGTGGTATGCATCTTTTTACTGACACTTAAAATGTAATACTTTTACATTAAGTTATTTCTTCAGCAAATATTAAACCTCTAGTGTCATAGGCTATGGGAGTACAATTCTGAGGGGAGGAAGAGGGGAGGGGAGCTCTCTCCCTGCCTCACAGAACTGGAAGTTTAGGGGCAGAGACATTTCAGAAGTGCAGATAGACTGCTGTGGGCATACGGAAGGAGAGAGGCTGGGGCAGGGGGACGGGGACACAGAGACAGGCAGGGGACGACTCATGTTTGTGTGCATAAAAAGTGGACCGGTGGAGGCTGGGGATTTAGCTCAGCGGCACAGCGCCTGCCTGGCAAGCCTGAGGTCGTGAGTTCGATTCCCGGTACCGGAAAAAAAAAGTGGACCAGTGGAAAGAGCCAAACCTGAGCTGCACTTCCCCCTTGGCTGTGGTATTGTGACCAACTTCTACCTTACTGTTTTCCTACAGCCTCATGGTTTTCTCCAATCCTGCAATAACTAGAGAAACAAGTTTTAACATTTCTTTAAATTAAAAAAAAGTTTTTTTTTTTAAAGAATAGAGTCCTTAAGGTCTCACACAGCCAAGCAGAGTGCAAATAATATCTGAAGTTTCTGCTCCCTCACTGTAGTCCTTACTGGACCACATGGTCCTTACTGGATGTCGGGCTCCGAGCTGGATGGAGGTCTGCAAGTCATTTCAGCGGCCTGATAGAGGAGGGCTGGTGAGCTGTCCTTGCCAGACTTCTGGTGTGACACTGGAGGCCCTTCCCTGAGGGGTCGACCCCACTTCTCTCCTCCTGGTCCACATGTGGGGATGCTTCCGCCCTGAGCCTGTTTTCCTGAAGCTCCTGTAGGCCTTTCTGCTTCTGCCCTGGGACTGCTGCCTGGGCTGCTCTACCTAGAGGGCTTTCTCCTCCCTGACGCACATCCCAGGCTCCCTGCTGAGTCCTTCCTGGTTCCTCCTGGAAGTCTCAGCAGTGCTTGTGCATGTCCTGCTAGCCCAGGAGGAATCCCATGTCTGTGTCCTCAGCAGTGACGGTTCCGCCCTGTGAGGGTTCACTGTACGGGTTACCTCATTAGGCTGTAACACTGTCACTTGGCCAAATGCCTGGAGCAGAGCCTGTTGTTGCTAGGAAGGTGCTTTTTAGATTTGAGGACCATCTGCAATCAGCTGACTTAAGCAGAACAGACAGTGCTCTATAATGGGGGTGGGCCCCACCCAGTCAGTAAAGGACCTTCAGAGAGCGGTCCCCAGAGGAGGGAGGGATCCCTCAAGACTATAACATAAACCAGGTGTGGTGGTGCACACTTATGATCCCAGCTACCCAGGGAACTGGGGCAGCACTGTAATTTTGAGACCATCTGAGACAAATTTAGGGAAACCCTCTCAATAAATAAATAAATAAATACATGCATGCATACAAAAGGGATGTAGCTCCGGGATATAGTATTTCTCTATTTATTGTTCTCTCACAGTTTTACAATTTTCTACACTGAAAATACTGCAATAACTACACGAACAAGATTTTTAAAAATTGCTTTAAGTTAAAAAAAATTTTTTTTTTTTTTTTGCAAAAGAATTAAGTCTCTACAGTCTCAAATAGCCAAGCAGAGCACAAATAACATTTGAATGTTCTGCTTCATACACTCTGCAAGGACACACAGTTCTCACTGGGTGGCGGAGGAGGGGGCAGAGTTCAAATTCCCACTACCAGGAAAAAACCAAACAAACAAACAAACAAATGACAGCAAGCAAAAAAATGACTGCTGAGTTTCCAGACTTGAAACAAGGCAACAACATCAGCGTTACCAGAATGTGCAGCCTGCTTGCCTTGGACTTGGGGCTTCTCGGCCCCCAGAATCACATAATGCAGTTCCTTAAAATAATCTAGATAGATGGACACATGGACAGATAGAAAGATAGGTATGACATGTGTGTACGGACATCTATGTGTCCTATGGCTATTTCTCTGGTATTAGTTTGTATCTAGATGTACCCCCAAAGCCTCATGCAGACATGGGGAAGAGGCTTTTCAGAAGTGGCTGAATCTAGAGTTTGTGATTCATGGTCCAATGCTGGGATTAACGATGTGAGAGCTCCATCTACCCTAGGGCAGGCAGCCTGGATACAATATAAGGAACAGAAAGAGGCGCTTTCCTTCTTTTTCCCCTTCCCCCTATTTCTTGCTGCTTTTGCTGTCTTCTACCACCATGAACGGCTGCCTCTCTGGCATGTGCCACCCTGACTCGGAGCCAGCTGATTATGGACTGAAACCTCTACAAACTGCGCTAAATAAACCTTTCCTCCCCTTAACTTTGAGTGTTGGGTATTTTGTCTCAGCAATGAAAAAAGCAACTAAGACGTCTGGGAACCCCAACTGATCTACTCTTACCACTCACACACAAGCACCGTACCTGGCCCAGTTCGGTGTCCAGGATGGCAGAATTTCTGGCGAAAGAGGTGCATGGTGAGCAAAACGGGTGGATTGGGGTGGAAGAGAGAAGAAGTGAGAAAATGGGGTCAGAAGGGATGGGAAGGGACAATGGAAGCCAAATGACAACCACCTGGGGGCTGGGGATTTAGCTCAGCAGCAAAAGCGCCTGCCTGGCAAGCGCAAGGTCGTGAGTTCGGTTCCGGTACCGGAGAAA
>NW_004955966.1:0-1511 GCF_000276665.1 Chinchilla lanigera
TTTCCTTTAATTTTGTATATGGATTTTGGAATGTTCAAGTATCATTTGCTGAAAGGGATAGTATTTCTCCATTAATTGCCATTGAAATTGTGCCAAAAATCAGTTGGTCATATTTGTTTAGTTCTGTTTCTAGGTTTTGCTCTTTTTGTACTCATCCATGAGTCAGACTGTCTGTCCACCCATATCACACTGTCTTGTTTTGGTTTGAAATAGCTTTATATAAATCTTGGGAGCAGTGTAAGTCCTCCAATTTTCTTTTTACTAAAATAATCATTCTATTTAACTTCAAATTTCTTTCATAGGGGACTCAGAATGAATATACTGATATCTAAAAAACCTGTCTGTATATGCGAGTGTGGTGACATATGCCTCTAATCCCAGCACTTTGGGAGCCTGAGGGAAGAGAACTGCAATTTCAGCCCAGGTTTGGCAACTTGGTGATTTAAGGAAATCTTGTCCCAAAATGAAAAATAAAAAAAAGTGGCATGAAGATGTAGAAGCATGAGAAGTCCCTAGGTTTACTCCCCACTTTTGCAAAATAAACACATAAATATATAAGTAAGCCTGTTGTGATTTTGATGGTGCTATAACCATTAGATCAATATGTACAGAATTCGTATCTCAATGATATTGAGTCTACCAATTCATGACCATATGGTGTCTTTCCACTATTCAGGTCTTTTTTTATTTTCGTCAGCTTTATTTTGTTGTCTTCAGCATACAGGAACTGCAAGTCCCTTCTTAGATTTATACCTAAATGTTTAGGAGGTTCTGTGAATGATGCTCTTTCTTATATTACGCTAAGTGAAATAAACCAGTCACAAAGAACACATGGCACGATTCCACATACAAATAACATCAAAAATGTCCACCTCCTAGGAGCAGAGAATAGAGTGGTGGTTGTCAATGTCTTGGAGTAGAAGGAAATGGGATGCTACTCCTCACTTAGTATAACTTTTCAATGACAGCTCTGCTGTGCAACATATGCCTACAAACAAAATTATGGTGCTGTGCACTTCAAAACTTGTTTAGAAGACAGACTTCACACTATGAACTCTTACCAAATTAAACGTCAAGGCACAATGGAATATAATGAACTTTTAAATGTGATACATAGCTTTATTACTTGAACTTCCATGATGATGTATGTATAGCTATATCCAAGCTCACCTAACTACACACATTAAACATTTGCAGTTTTTCTGCAAAATTATGCCTCAATAAGTGTTGTAAAATATCAACTTCCAAATATTAACTGCCTAAATTTCAAAATAACAACAATTTCCGGGTCCAATATTGAACTTATATACTATGACGATGAGAATTGTGCTAGGAAAGGAAAAAGCTACTGAAGCCCTCCGTGGAATTTTTACTTAGACAGTGATTCTCTGCTAATAAAAGTGGTTTTGTTTCTTCCTTTCAGATGTGCATTGAACAGGACTGTTGACAACAAATATCCTTGCTTTGTTTTCAACCTAGAAGAAAAATATTCTTCTAACATAGCTTGAAGT
>NW_004955966.1:2630-4029 GCF_000276665.1 Chinchilla lanigera
CTTTCTCCAAGTTTTTAAAAGACTTCAACAATGAAACCATAATACTTGGAGGTTGCTGTTATTGGATGTTGTTAACTATGAATTTAATTTATGTAATAAAAGTGGAATAATTAAATTACTTCTTTTTCAGTATTATTTTTTTTTTGGCATTGTGAATTGACTTCAAGACTTTGTGCTTGCCAGGCAGGCAGTGTACCTCAGAGCTGTATCTTTTCAGTTTGCTTCCTCCAGAGAATTTATCCATTTTATCTAAGCTGTCAACTTGATGGGCACAAAGTTGTCCATGTTAGTCCCAAATACTCTCTTTAATGTTTACAGTGTCTGTAGGGATTCCTCAGCATTCGTTTCTGGTACTGAAAATGAGCCTTCTCTTTTTATCCGGCTAATCTGATAAGAGGAATATACCTGTTAATAATTTGTACACAGAGCTTTCTTCCTTCATTGATATTCCCTAACAAATTCTGTGTTCAGATTCAATGTTTTCTGCTATTATCATTAACTTTTTAGTTTTACATTCTACTTGTTTTATATATACTTTGATTTATGATTCCAGTTTTCTGAGGCAAGAGCTATTACTAATGTGAGATTTTCCTAAAGAAACGCTATGTATTAGAAAATGTCCCCCTAAACACTAGAGGTAAACCATTCCTATGGCTGCCATCGGTAGCCATTTTTTTCCATCCAAAAACATTTTTTGAGAAAGTTAGCTAATTAGTTCTCGGGGTCTAGTCTGCAGATATCATTGTTTCAGTCTTTGGTGGCATTGTCAGCTCTTAAAACGGTGAGATATTTAGCGGTCTGAGGGCCTTCAGTTGATTACAGCATAAGTCAGGATGCAAGAACAATAACTATGAAGAAGATGGTCTCCAAGTGATTAATTTCTAGGCCCGCATTGGGGTGTGACACACTCACCACACACCTCACACCGTCTAAGTTCCTGCAACATCCCCCCTCATGCTGCTGCTCCGCTCCTGCTCCCTGCACATGCAAAAGCACAGCACCTTTTCACTGCTGGCTGGAGAAACCCTTAAGGAAGAAATTATTCCACAGTCCTCAGCCCATACCCACTCTTTCTCCTCTGTGTTGAGGGAGACAGGTTCTATTCTTACTTCTCTTTCTTTTGTACTCATGTTTGCTGGGAAGCTTCTTGAAAAAAGCATGATAGCAGCACCCTTGGCCTGTTTCAGTTAAATGAGAAAATACTGTAATAACATAATAGCCCTTGGAAGAATCCAGTTAGTGAGATGGTGAAGTCTTACTAGACTCCTATGAATAAAGAAAACAAACCTGAAGCTTCACCACACAGTTTTAGAGAAATTTCTTTCAGGACAGGGGAAGATCTTTGACAGGAAGATTCAAGAAGGAGCTTGGGAGGGGTATTCTACACATGTTGGTTTGG
>NW_004955966.1:8604-9277 GCF_000276665.1 Chinchilla lanigera
GCACATTTTTGAAGAATGAAATAGATCTCACATGCATATTTATTTCTGTGTACTGATGTATGATGTGATGTATGATATATGATATTGATGTATTGATTATGATTGCGATGTATGACTGTGTATGATGTATGACTGTGTATGATATTGATGTATGATGTATGATTGATGTATGATTGTGAATGCCATTTGGTGTGGTATTGATGAAAAATGGATTTTGCCTTTCCACTCCAGTTCATCCTAAGTGGTTTGTCAAACAAACAGGAAAACCTTTCATGTTACATACAATAAAATGGGAGTGGAATAGGAATTTCCCTGGAAATGTGTAAGAAGCTTATATCAATTTAGATGAAGCCAAGTATAGACATAAGTATGAAAATCAAATGTTAACTTATTTCTCTTTTCACTGTTGATCCATACTATGAAAACTATATGTACCTGACTATGCTTGTCTTCTTTAAACACAGTGGAGAAATTTACTGTCAATAAAGAAGCTGATCTGCTCACAGGGACGTTGACTCCTTTGTTGCAGTGGGCACTTGGGAAGGCCCTGTGTGTGTAGTGGAGATATAAGTACACTAGACTGAGGAGGATCAACCTACCTTATAGTATGGTGGAGAAGAGGAGAACCACCAATGTCAGGAGATAGAGAGATGGCCACAAGGACCTACAGGCC
>NW_004955967.1:0-862 GCF_000276665.1 Chinchilla lanigera
GGGATGACTGTCTTCTCTTGGGGTGGTCCCAGTCAGAGGTTGTCAACCAAGGTGACATTAACTTTAGGGGCCTGGAGATTTTCTCAGCATAGTTGACATCCTGGCAAATGTCTTATCCTAGTGTCCTAAGCCTTCAAGGGCTATGAGCTAATCTGGGTAGATTCAGGGCTAAGAAACCTTGTTGTGTCAGCTTTTTGACAGCTGTTCCCTGATTGAGGGATGTGTCTCTATGCACAGGTGAGAAGGGCGTGACTTAGAGTCTCACAAAACAAAGATCGAGCTTTGCTTCCATTTTGGTACCCACTGAGCTGCTAGAGGCCCAAGTGAGAACTCATCCATTTTAGAAAAATCCACTTTGATGTCCCCGACTGTCCCTGAAGAAAACATTGATCACACTTTTAATGAGTCACAGAGTAAGGGCTGAGGGGTATATTTGTCCCCTGTCCCTGAGGTCTGCATATATATCTCTTTCTGCTTCCCAAGTATCTCCACAAATTCCCTGTAGTATCTCTCTCTCTCTCTCGCTCGCTCTCTCTCTCTCTCTCTCTCTCTCTCTGAGTAATTTCCTCTGGCACATCTTGAATTTCACAGACATTTTCTTCAGCTTTGTCCATGTGTGTTTTTGCATCTTGAGTGTTTAAAACCATACTTTTACAAGAACATTATTAATTTTAAAGGTAATGTTTTTGCTTTCATTTAGATTTTCTATTCATTCTGGAAAGCATTCTGTGAATTCTAGGTCAAATGTGTTCAGACTCCTCTCATTCTCTGTTTGTTTTCTTCTCTCACTCAGCTTTTGCAAATCCCATTGAACACAAACCCGTGCAACTGTGTATGGGTGATGAATTCTTTATGTCCCTTT
>NW_004955967.1:2866-3929 GCF_000276665.1 Chinchilla lanigera
TTCCTTCTATGTGGAATTTTGCCTGTGCAGGTATTATGATTCTGTAGTACATACCAGGTCTCAAATACCCAACGGGACAAGAGACTGGGTCCATAGTGACTCTACTCTCACTGTAAATTAATTCACTGCCTGCCCACTCACACTCTATGACACTGAACATCCTGTTTCCCCATTGCACCTCGTGGCTATTTTTGTTTCCTATGGAAAGCTCCTTATTACACAGGTGTGTTTGTGGCTCTGTTCTGTTCTTTGGGTATGTTTGGCATGGCTTGGCTGATATCACCATTTCTTCATAATAAGGTCCCAGGAGAACAACTCTGCCCACGTTCCTTTCCTTTGAGGATCTTGGTGAATCATACTTCGCACTTCTACATACATTTTAGAAACAGCTTGTCATGCTCTTTTAAAGTCCTTTCAGATTGTACTTTGGGTGCTATTGAGCTTCTAAATTCCAAGTTCATCCATTTTTCTTCAAATGACTGAAGTTTATCCTTCTGCATGGCAGAGTAGAACTGCATTTATATAAATACCACTTTTTCTTCATTGATTCATTTATGGGCAGACATGTAGCCTACATCCAAGACTTAGCTATTAACATTTGTACTGCTATAAATATGAGTATGTGTGACTCACTGTAATATAATATTTTTAACTCGTTCAGGAAGACACCTACAAGTGGGTGGATGCACCTTGAGAATATAATGTTAAGTGAGATAAATCAGACACCCAGGGTTATATATTGCATGATTTCTCTTCTACGAGAAGATCAACATATAACTAAATTAGAGAGCAAAATAAAGGATGATAGAAAATGAAATAATAGGGAAGAGAACCAAGAAATGTGGGGAGGGGGGAAGGAAAGAATAGAAAAGGGATGGAAAAGGAATTAAGCTGTGTGATGGCTATGGACCAACACTGATGGTGACTGAAGCATTATGTCCTGCAGCATGTACCTATAAAATGAAATGGAAAGAAAAAATGTATGGTGGAAATTTGTGATGACATATAACGTTCCATACACCCCCAAAAATGAAGTTGGAGATAATTAGCATCTTTACAAGAA
>NW_004955967.1:5603-6591 GCF_000276665.1 Chinchilla lanigera
ACTCCTTCTTTATGATCCATGTTTGGAAGTCTTGGAAAACTGTAATTTCTTTTAGCTTTCAAGAGTGTCTGATTGAACATTCTGGGAAAGCAACCTAGGGCTCTAAATTTTTTGTATGTGACCGTGTTCTATGCTATGCACACCGACTATGCCTGCCATGGCTTGTATCTAGATGTCTCCCCAAAGCTTGAAGCAGACACAGGTGGTGGGGCTTTTCCCGAGGTGGCTGGATCTAGAGTATGTGATGCTGGAAAGGAGTCAAGGTGCCATGCTAGGCTCAAGGGCCCTAGGATGAATGGTGTGAATGCTCCCACCGTAGTTTGCCCAGATAAGATATAAGGGTGGGAAGAGCTTTGGTTATTGCTTGTTGCTTTGCTACCTTCTGACCACCCAGATCTGTTTCCCCTCTGGGATGCCTATCTAGATCTAGCTGATTATGGACTGAAACCTCAACAAACTGTGAGCTAAACAAACCTTTGCTCCCTTAACTTGTGGGTGTTGGGTATTTTGTCTGAGCCATGAGAAGAGTAATGAAGACAGAATTTGTACCAGAGAAGAAGGATCATTGCTGTGACATTACCTGACCATGTGGCTCAGTAGTCTTTAGAACTGGCTTGAGAGAAGGGTAAGAGTTAGGAAAGGTTCAGAGATACAGGCTGAAAAATTACAGCTGAAATGCCTTAGGCTGTACTTGATGGGAGATTCTGGTCAGAGCTCAGAAGATCAGAATGCTGATAGAATTTCTGCTGGTAAAGACCAGGCCCAGGAGATTTCTGCTGGGAAGAAGGAATGCACTGGCTGCTGGACACCAGAAGATGTGTGTTATGGTTTGGCACAATATTTTTCTGGTTTTGCTTGTGTCCAGATACCTTGCCTGAGACTGAGACATAGGACAGCAGACTAATTCATTTGTAGAACAAATGTCACAGCAATCTAATGTGGAGGCAGTGGCATGGTCAAGTTGGACTTTCAGCCAGATTTGTGTTGA
>NW_004955967.1:9741-10872 GCF_000276665.1 Chinchilla lanigera
TGTCTGGTACAGACATGCAGCTAGGATGGGTCCACAGGATCCATGGAGGATGACACATGGTAGATGCTGTCCAAGAGCAGTAAACAGGAGTTGGAAGCTCAACCCTTCATCACCCAACACTTGTGGCACCTACACCAAGCCCTTGTGAGAAGTATGAACACAGAATGCAACAGACAACTTAACACTGTGTTCTGGGGCACTGGAGTAGGTTGCTGAAAGACTGACCAACACACAGAGACAGCCTATGTGAGGTAAGTTTTATTGGAGCAATGAAAGGAAAGGATAGGAGTTAATTGCAAGTTTCTGTGGTTCACAAGTAGCAGGCCTGTATCCAATAGCATTTGTCTTGGTTGATTTCCTCTTGTTGCTGAGACAGAACACCTGATGCCCAGAATTAATGAAGAAAAGATGTATTTAGCTCCTGGTTTGTGGAAGTTTCAGTCCACACTCAGCTGGCTCTCGGGCAGAGTGGCACATGGCAGAGGGCAAGAGTTCATGGCAGTAGAAAGCAGCAAAAGCAACCAGAGCAAATACAATTATATTGTAAGCAGGCTCCCCGCGTCAGGGTGGGTGCGGCACTCACCCCCATCATCCTGATAGGGCAGGAGAGACTCCACCTTCTCTTTCAAACTCCATGTTAAGAAAAGTCACTTAAGTTCACTTAAGCTGTCATTGACCCCCACTTTTCAGCTCTTTGCTTTGGGTAGTGATCAACCTGTTTAAAGGAGAGCAGAGTTCTGAAATGGGAGCTGAACAAACAGGACAAACTAGAATGTGGGCTAAAAGTTAAACTGCTGTGGTCGTCTGGAATTTTGCCGTCTGACTTTCTGGGAGATGTACACCTTGGGATAATTGTGACGTTCTTGTAGGATTCCTGTAAAGGAGGTAATGGATAATATGGCAAACTAAAATATACTTGAGCTGAAGGTGAGACCCAGATCAGGGCAGACATATTCTCTGGCTCCTAGTGAGAGACTGTGCATCAGCTGGCTCAAATACAGCCTTGTTCATTCGGGCCTTTTTGGTTTTCTTGTGAGTGCCTTTCTCCATGAACTCGCTTGTCGTATCACTCCTAGTTTGGGAGCATAAAACAATTACAGCTCTAGAAGCCAGCCCTATGACTGCTTGAGG
>NW_004955968.1:0-11042 GCF_000276665.1 Chinchilla lanigera
GCAGGCGCTTTTGCCGCTGAGCTAAATCCCCAGCCCCTTAGAATTTTATATCTTCTTAATTCAGTTTTGGTAATTTACATATATCTAGGAATCTGTGGATTTCTTTTGTGCTTTTCATTTTATTAGAGTACAGGTTCTTGAAGCAAGTATCGATAATTTTTTGGATTTCTGTGAGATCCATTGTGATTTCCCCCTTTTTATGCCTAGTTGCTTGAATTTGAATCTTTTATTTCTACTTTTTGATGAGGTTGGCTAAGGGCTTATCAATTTTATTTCATCTCTCAAAGAATCAATTCATTGATTCATTTGTTCTTTGTATTGTTTTCTTAGTCTCAACTGCATTAATTTCTGCTCTTATCTTTATAATTTCCTCCCTTGTAGAAGCCTTGGGAATGAGAATAGAAAAGAAAGGAGTGAAATTGTTATTTGGGGATGATATGATACTCTACATAGAATACCCCAAAAACTTCTCCAAAAGACTTCTAGATCTAATAATGAAATTAAGTAGTGGATTTGGATACAAAGTTGACACTCAAAAATCAATAACATTGCTGTACACAAACAACAAACTCACTGAGAGAGAAATCAGGGAAACCAAACCCCTCAGAATAGCATCCAAAAAATATTTAGGAATCAATCTAACAAAGGAAGTAAAAAAAATCTATACATTGAAAATTACAGTACTCTGAAAAAGGAGATCAATCAGAATATCAGAAAATGTAAAGAAATCCCTTATTCATGGATAGGAAGAATGAATATAGTGAAAGTGGACATACTCCCAAAATTGTTATACAGATTTAATGCAATCTTAATCAAAATACCATTAACATACCTCACAGAACTACAGAAAACATTACTAAAATTCATTTGGAAACAGAAGAGACCTAGAATAGCAAAAGCAATCTAGGCAACAAAGGCAAGGCAGAGGGCATCACAAACCCAAACTTGAAATTATACTGCAAGTTTACTGTAATAAAATCACCTTAGCACTGCCAAAAAATAATAAAACCATACCTGAGGATCAGTGGAGCAGACTAGAAGATTCAGACACAACTCCAAACATGCTCAGCCACATTTGACAAAGGGGCCAAATATGTTCACTGGAAAAAAGGTAGCCTCCAATAAATAGTACTGGAAAAATTGGCTTTCTGCACATGTAAGACTAATGCCAGACCTGTGTCTATCACCAGGCACCAAACTAAAGTCAAAATGGATCAAAGATCTAAATATTAAAACAGAACCATTAAATATAATGGGAGAGAAAATAGGTAGAAATCTTGAAGACGTAGGTCTAGGCAGAGAGTTCATGAACAAAACACAGACAACATGGGAAATACTTCAAAGAATCAACTACTGAGATCTTATTTAAAAAAAAGTTTTGCAAAACAAATCACCAATAAAGTACAAAGACAAACAGAGTGGCAAATTTTTAGCCAGTTGTCCCTCAGATAAAGGACTAATATCTAGAACATATAAAGAACTGAAAACATCAGACCCCCTCAAATTCAAAGACCCAATCCAAAAATGGGTATCTGAAATGAGTATGCACTTCTCAGATGAAGAAATACAAACAGCAAATAACTATACGAAAAAATGTTCAACATCATTGGTCATTCATGAGATGCAAATTAAGACAACACTGAGATTCCATCTCACAGCAGAAAGAATGTCTATTATCAAGAAATCAACCAATAACAAATGCTGGAGAACTTATGGAGGAAAAGTAGCCCCTTTCCACTCTTGATGGGAATGTAAACTGGTGCAACCACTGTGGAAGTCAATGTGGAGTTTCCTGTAAAAACTAGGATTAGAGATCTCATTTGACCCAGCTGTTCCCCTTCTTTGTATCTCCCCAGAATTAAGAACATCATACCACACTGATATGTGTGCACCCATGTTTATAGCAGCACAATTTGTAATAGCTAAATTTTGGAAACAACCCAAGCGCCCCTCAACCAAGGAATGGATAAAAAAGATGTGGTCTTTTTATACAATGAAGTACTGCTCAACCATAAAGAAGTACAAATTTGAGACTTTTATGATTAAATTGATGCAATTTGAGATCATACTCAAAAGTGAAATAAATCAGACTCACATATATAAATATAGTATTGTCTCTTTGACGTGAGAAACTGAAAGGGTAAATAAGGACCAAAATATACAATAAATATTGTGAAATTGGAAGAAAATGTTCAAAAGGAAAAAAGAACTAGCATGGGGGAAAGGGAAGAAAGGAAGGCAAAAGGAAAAATTTATAAGCTAGTTATACTACTAGTTTGTTTGTTCACTGAAAAGAAAGATCTGTGCTAATATTGTTTAGAGAATTTTTATGCCCATATCTTGTACTCTGAATAACTACTTTACAGATAACAGTATATAATATATTACATATTATTATTGTCCTATTATTTTGTTATGAAATTTTATTTTAATTTCCCATAAAATAAAAAAAGTATTTTTAGGGATAACTATTAATGTTAATTTCCTTTGTTATAACTTTTATGTTATATAATATGTGTCATTAAATTACATTTTCATTTCTGAATTAGACTATTTTGAGCTGTGTTAACTGCATCAACTTCAGTTTTTTGGGTCAGTTTTTACTTCTTCCTAATTATCAAAGTACTAAAATTATTTTTGTACTTTAAAAAGAAGGAATTTCTAATTTCAGGGTAAAGACTACAAAAAAAGTCAGAAATCATTCACATGTCATACAGCTGTCCACAGAAATCACTGTGTATGCTTGTTAACCTCAAGTTTTTATTCCTTCCAGTCCTTTCACCATGTAATAGTTTTTTGTTCAGTAGACATCATACTGTTGATGAAACTTTATCATTCTTTAACTTAATGTTATATCAAATGCATTTATACTTCTTCTTAGAGCCAAGGAAGAGTTCATTTTCTCCCCTTGTCCTACCAGGAGTGTTAATCACGTTTGTCACCATTTATCTCTGGTTAGGGAGCCAGTACAAGGTAAAGTTCCTGGGAAAGCTGCCAGTCCCTTGGGATGTAAAAGTGGCTAAGAAGAAGGCAGAAAGAGTATCTAAACACCTGTTTCTGTTAAATAAAAGCCTTTTTAGTGGCAAGTAGGTGTTGAGGAATTCTACCTTCGATAGCAAACAGAGAAAATATTTCCATCTAGTCTGAGACAAATCCAATTATCTGTGTACTATTCAAGCAAAATTATTCACTTACAGCTGTGCTTTCCTAAGTGATATAAAAACAAATATTGTGTTTCAAAACAACTAGTTGTGGCAAGCTGAAGTTGATAATACATCTAAATTTTGAATTATTCTACCATGCCAGATTCTCACTGCAGCTAAGACAAGATCCTTTCTTGTTGGCAACTGGACCAGTAAACAATGGAGTTATTTTAATCAGTTGTTGACAGGGGTAAGGATTCATCCCTTCATACCATTCTATCAAGATTTCTCCTTTCAGTTAATGTCATGTCACTTGAAAAGCATTACCATTTTAAGCACTGACATTTTCTGAGAATTATAGAGTGAGTTTCTTCACAATATGTAATCCCAGGCACGTAAATTAATTGAGTTATTGTTTTGGAGCTTTGTTTCCCTCCCTCCTCTTCAGCTGTTGTCACTTTCATTTTTCCTTACAATCCAGGGGTTGGAGTAGATGTAACATGCACAATAATAACTGTTTCGATTTGGCTTTTCAGTTTATCCCCATTACATGTGTTTTAAAATGTCTCCTCTGAATGAGGTAGGGATTTTCCTCATTTGTCCATAATAACCGGAAGAACAGAGTTGCTGAGGAGTTTGTCAGATTTGCTTTTTTGTGTCCGCGATGCTTGGTAAGCTGTTCTGATAGGCATAGCTGAAGGACTGTGAGATGGAAGACAACACGTACAAAGCAAGGGCTTTAATAAATAGACATGTAGCCTACTCTGGTATTCCATGATATGTCCCTGGAAAGAATGAGGTATTATTTCATTAGGGGTCTATTAGGTTCACAACTATGCATTAGAAACCAATGATACCATCAGCTTTTGCCTCCTTGAGATTACAGACTATTGTCTGTCTACAGATACAGCACTATGACATCAAGGAACTGAATGCTGACAACCCATAGCTGGAATAGGCATAGGCAAAACCATGAAGCCCTTAGAGTTGGCCTTTATTTCTCCTTTGCCTTAGCTGCTCATCATACTCGATATAGTCATAACACACAGCTTCACAAAGCTTTGCATTTTTCTATTCCCTTTTCTCATCAATTTTCAGCTGCAAGTTTACTATCCCCTTACTCCTTTTTATCTAAATGTACAGATACATTCCTACTATACTGACAAAGCTTGCAAGCTAAAATGAGTATGAAAGCTAAAGAATTAAGTATTTTAGCAATCTTCTTAATAGGAAACTTTCAAAATCAAATAAATAAAAATTTAAAAGGGAGGTGTTACACAGAGCAATATGCTGCTGGACAAGGGATTAGAATACAGTTTTTAGCAGAGCCCCTTCTCAGAACACTCAAATCATAGCCACCAGCTGACTCCTTACACTGATTGTGCAAAGCCCTTTCTTAAGGCATGCTCAAAACATTTTTGCTTGTGAAATATTCTGCTAGTTTGGCTTCAAAGCTTGTTTTTCAATTAAATCTTAGAGATGACATATATTTGTTTTTAAATAGCTGCATTTTATTTTAATTTTTAAAATTATCAACCTACCAATAATTATTACTTCTATTTCCACTCTCTCAGCAAATATATTCATGTTTTGAGTTTTATGGGTGTGTCAGATATTTGAGAAATGTGCCCTCCTCTTTCATGAGGAGAAAGAGCATTAATAAGATAGTGTTCAGTTTCTATTAGAAGAGTATAGAGAATTCTTAAAGCACTAAAATTTCAAATTCTGTGTGACTCAGCTATCCTTTCCTGTGTCTTCCTCAAAGAACTAAAGGCATCATATTACAATAATACATGCATATCAATGTTTATAGCAGCACAGTTCATAATAGATAAATTCTGGAAACAGGCTGTATACCAACCAACAGGTGTATGGATAAAGAAATTGTGTTATCTGTATATCATGTAATACTTAGCTATAAAAAAGACAAATTTGAGACATCAGTTGGAAAATGGATGCACCTTGAAAATATAATGTCAAATGAAATACATCAGACACAAATGTAAATACTGTATGACATCTCTCATTTGAGTAAGGCAAAGTACAAATTAAGATCAAAATGAAAGATTGAATGAGACAAGAATCATCCTCTCACAGATGAGGAGGGCCCAGGGGACCAACGGCAAGGAAGGAGGGGGAGGAGACGGAGAAATAGGTACAGTGAAGATATGCCCGGCACAATATCTTCATAAGCTTAATGAACATGGACATTATGTGCCATAAACATGAACTAAGTTTCACAATACCAGCAAGAATGAAATGGAGGAAAGGAGAGCTAGAGGAGGAGGGAGAGGGAGGGAAGTGTAACAAAAACAACCAAGCTGTATGTTCTACCTGTGGCAACTACCTCAGATGATTGTAAAATGCATGTACTGAAAACATGTACTAATGAAATTTTTAAAAAACAGAAAAGCATGGATCTATCTGATGGTTGGAATGAAAAATTTCTGACATTGTTGTATTTTTTTTTCACTAAGTGGAATAAAGATGTCAAATTCTTTAATGAATATTCACTTTCTCTGTTCCCACTCACAAAACTCTAAAATACCTTAAGGTGGTTCTGGAGACAAATCTCCCAAAGGGCTGGAGTCACAAAGCTTTATTGTAGGTTTAACTATGTCTTTCTCTCAGTCATTATGCCCACATTTTGATTCTTCTCTAATATCAGTTCAGAGCTGAGAGACGCAGGTGTAAACAGACACTGCCACAATCATGTGATGTAAGAGAGAGCCACTCTCAAGTGTACATTCTGTGAATCTCCTCTCCCAGGGCCTCTCACTGGTGTACTGTCAAGATTCTGCAATGGTTTTTACCATTTCACTCTCAGAATCACCTTTTGATGAAAGGGAATTTTAAAATTTGTTGTAATCTAATGTATAAATGCCTTCTTTTATTGTTAATACCTCTCACGACTTTTAAAATAAACTCTTCCCCAAACCTGCATATAATGAGATTATTCTCCTAAATTATTATTTTAAAATCTATTACTTGCTTTTACTATTCAAGTTTTATTTGAATTAATTTTTGTGTTGTATAGGGTTGGGATTGTTCCATTTCCCCCTCTAGATAAATCCAGTTGTCCTCACAAAATCTATACAATCAACATGTTTAATTCTTTCCAGTCCATTGGGCCTCCACTGTCATGTGTCAGTATATGGCTGAATCTTTGCAGGAGTCTTCTGTCTCATTAGTAGTTTAACCTAATGATAGCTCCACATTGTTTTAATTTCTCTAGTTTTTTTTTGTTTGTTTGTTTTTCTCCGGTACCGGGAACCGAACTCACGACCTTGCGCTTGCCAGGCAGGCACTTTTGCCGCTGAGCTAAATCCCCAGCCCCTTCTCTAGTTTTTATAAGTAATGTTTGCTATCTGCTAAAATATATTTTTATTGGTGGTTTTTCTTTTATGATATTTTGTGAACAGTTATTTGCCCTTTGCATGTCTACATAAATTTAATAACCATCAAGTCTATTTCCACCAAATGTTCCACCAATTTAGTGTCATGGATCTTATCAATAGTTAATCCAAGATTGATTTATTGTTATGTTACTGAAAAAAATCCAATTTTGTCAAGGTGTATTGTATTGATTCTTGCTGTAGCTCATAAAAATATAAAATTTCTACCCAAGTTTAAGAGGAAGGGAGAATGAAGAAAACAATGAAATCCATACGATCTGGAGAATGCATGAAGTAAGTAACACATAGGGAAACTAAAAGGGCAAAAGTTTAAAGTATAAGAAATTAAGCCATACAAACTCACATTTCCTGTAGCCTTTGGAAAAGAAAGGATTTTGTATAGTGTATTCATTAGACATGCTTCCCTGTTTAAAATATGTGACAAGCTGGATTTGCTAAGGAAGTACTTCTAAGACCCAGAAACAAATTTGCACTGACCAACAAAAATGCTGGGGAAGTAACAATTTTCAAGGCAGACCACTAAAAAGTACAAAGCAGAAGTGAACAGAAGGCCCAAAGGAAGGAGATTCTTATTTTGTATTTAAAGCTGAAGCAAGAATATTCACTGGGTATTATATTCACATAGTAAAAGCTGGAAACTACCTTGAACAGCTGGTTTCAGAAAAGAGCCCTAGCAGTGTTTTTTCTTTCTTTTTTCAGTGTAATAACCTTACTCTCACAGTAAGTGAGAGGGTGAGACTGCCCCTCCTGTTTTTTCCAAAGCCCATCTCTCACTTCTCTTCCAATTACTTGCTTTTCATTGAACCCTAAGTAGAATTATTTTATTTTAATCTTCAAACTTAATCTTCAAGAGGTTTCAACTGAATAAATGCATGTGTACATGTATACCTATGTGAGTGTGACTATCCCTCAGATGAGGGATGCAAAAGAGTGACTCAGATCATCCTTCTGGGTTAGGAAGCCCCTGGTGGTAGAGACACAGAGTTCATACGAACTTAATTTTTTCTGTGGCTAGTACCACAAAAAATAGCATACCCTAAGACCTCCATGATGATGGTAAGGAGAAAACTGGACCTACTATAAATTTTATTATGGACAGTGTAGTCTCTAGAGATTAATGACACTGGACCAGAAAATTCATCAAATTACCTGGGAGGTTTACATTAATATAAATCCATGGATCACTGAGAATTGAGTAGGGTCTAGGAATCTGTACCACTGCAAAGTTCTACATTTCATCTTAAATCTCCAGTAATACTGGGGAAAAGACCTTTGTTGTCCTATGTACATAAAAGTTGTTAAAATCATTAAAATTTTGTGAGCCTCCACTTGTTTTTTTGATGATTAGATTACAAAGAGATCTTTAAGATTCCATCTAAAACTTTTCTTCTCCTAATGCTCTAGAAAATCTGTTGCATTGACTTCCTGTAGAGCTCAGTTTAACCCTTTTAAAAGAGGTTTTCATTGCAGAGACAGTAGGACCATCCCATAAAGGACTACTTGAAAGAGTAGATGTGACACATGTTACTTAAATCTTTTTTTTTTTTTTCCTTTTCAGACAGTGTATGACTGTATGGTACAGGCTGACCTGGAACACACTGCAGTCCTCCTGCCTCAGCCTCTTGAGTGCTGGGATTAAAGTTGTGTACCATCACACCCAGCAGTTAAACCTTTAGTAAAATCATTAATTTTGTATTTAACAAGAATTTACAGAGAATTTTTGTACAAAATTTACAGAGAATTTTTACAGAGAATTTTAAATACAGAGATATAGGCAAGAATACCAAACATCCAATCTCTGATCATCTGGAACTTCTTTGTAGAAGACAGAAGCCATGGAATGAATTGGCAGTTGAAGAAAATGATTACACATTAGAGTAACTGCCATGAACAAGACTATATGATAGAAAGAAACATTTTAATGGAAGGCACTTAGAAGGAAGCAATTCTCCCTAACTCATTTCTGGAGGCAAGTATCATACTGATAACAAAACCAGAGAAAGACCCAACAAAGAAAGAGAACTACAGACCAATCTCCATAATGAATACAGATGCAAAGATACTCAATAAAATACTAGCAAAGAGAATGCAGCTAATCATCAAGAAAATCATACCCATGACTAAGTTAGATTCATTCCAGGAATGCAGAGATGGTTCAACATTTGCAAATCAATTAATGTTATACATCATATCAATAGAGCCAAATACAAAAACCACTTGATCATCTCCATAGATGCAGAAAAAACTTCCCACAAAGTCCAAAATGGATTCATGATAAAAACCATACAGAAAATAGGAATACATGGTCTTTACCTCAACCTGATCAAAGTCATCTATGACAAACCAACAGTCAACATCATGCTAAATGGACAAAAACTGAAAGCATTTCCTTTAAAATCAGGAACAAGACGAGGATGTCCACTGTCATTCACTCCTATTCAACATAGTTCTGGAAGTATTAGCCAGAACAATCAGACAAGAGAGAGAAATAATAGGCATAAGGATAGGAAACGAAGACGTAAAATTATCACTATTTGCAGATGACATGATACTTTACATGGAAGACCCCAAAAACTCCGCAAGAAGACTCTGTGAATTAATCAACAAATTCAGCAGTATAGCTGGATAGTAAGCCAACACCCAAAAATCAATAGTATTCTTATCCACAAACAACAAACAGACTGAGAGAGAAATTAAGGAAATCATATATTTCACAGTAGCATTCAAGAAACTGAAATATCTAGGAATCAATCTAACAAAAGAAGTAAAAGATCTATTCAATGAAAACAACAGTACTCTGAAAAAAGAGATCAAAGAAGATTTTAGTAAATGGAAAATTATTTCTTGCTCATGGATAGGAAGAACCAACATTATGAAATTGGCCATACTACCAAAATTGCTGTACAGATTCAATGCAATTTCCATTAAACTAACATTAGCATACGTCACAGATCCAGAAAAAATATCCCTTAAATTCATCTGGAATCAGAAGAGACCCACAATAGCAAAAGCAATCCTGGGCAACAAAGACAAGTCAGGTGGAATCACAATCCCTGCCATGAAATTATACTACAAAGCTACTGTAAATCAGCCTGGTTTTGGCTAAAAAACAGACCAGAGGATCAGTGCAACAGACTGGAAGAAACTGGCACAACCACAAACACACTCAGCCACATAATCTTTGACAAAGGGGCGAAACAAACTCACTGGAAGAAAGATGGTCTCTTTAATAAATGGTGCTGGAAAAATTGGCTTTCAACCTGCCAAAGACTGAAAATAGACCCAAATCTACCACTAATACCAAACTCAAGTCAAAATGGATCACAGATCTCAATATTAAAACAGAAACACTAAATCTATTGGAAGAGAAAATAGGTAAAAATCTTGAAGACATAGAGGTAGGCAGAGAGTTCATGAACAAAAACCAAATTGCACGTGAAACACTTGAAAGAATCAACAAGTGGGATCTCATCCTACAGAAAATTTTCTGCACATCTAAAGAAATCCCTAGCAGAGTAGAAATAAAACCCACAAATTGGGAGATAATTTTAGCTGACTGTCCCTTGGACAAAGGTCTTCTATCTAGAACATATAAAGAATTAAGAAATACCAGCCCTCCCAAATTCAAAGATCCAAAAATGGGCAGCTGAGATCAACACACACTTCTCAGATAAAGAAATACAAATGGCAAATAAACACATGAGAAAATGTTCAACATCATTAGTTATTTGAGAAATGCAAATTAAAATAACACTGAGATTTCATCTCATGCCAGTAAGAATGGCTATCATTAAGAAATCAACCAATAATAAATGCTGGTGAGGTTGTGGAGAAATAGGAACTCTTTTCCACTGCTGGTGGGAATGCAGACTGGTGAATCCACTGTGGAAATCATTTTCAAAATTCCTTAGGAAACTAGGTCTAGAGGTCCCATTCCACCCAGCTATTCCCCTTCTGGGTATTTTCCCAGACGATCTGAAAGCATCATATCACAGTGATATATGTGCACCCATGTGTATAGCAGCACAATTTGTAATTGCTAAATTGTGGAAGCAACCTAAGTGTCTGTCCACTGAGGAATGGATTTAAAAAAAAATTGTGGTACTTTTATATAATGCAGTATTACTGAACTATAAAGAAAGATAAGCTGGAGGCTTTTATAGGTAAATGGTCAGAACTAGAGACCATACTCATGAGTGAAATAAACCAGACCTCCATGTGTAAGCAATGTATTGTGTCACTAGTATAGGAACCTGAAAGAGTGAATAAAAATTAGGTGGTATGACAGATATTGTGAAATGAAAAGAAAGTGCTCAAAAGTAAAGAGAAACTAGGGTGAGGGAAAAAAGAAAAGAAAGAAGAGAAAATTATGTGTGTATGTATAACATACACACATAAGTTGTACTACTAACATAGTTGTACTACTGGCTTCTATTGCTTTACTGAAAGGAATGGCTAATGACTACTTATTTGATCAATCTTG
>NW_004955969.1:0-11031 GCF_000276665.1 Chinchilla lanigera
TTTACAACATATCACAAGCACAATACAGACAATACAGAGTTACAAACAAAGTGGTAGGGAATTAACAATGGTGGTTGTATTACATATTGATATATCAATAGAACCTAACTTTTGGATCTAGAGTAATGAACATAGGAGCTGGGGATTTAGCTCAGTGGCACAGCGCCTGCCTTGCAAGTGTGACGTCGTGAGTTCAATTCCCGGTACCAGAAAAAAAAAAAAAATAGAGTAATGAGCAGTAAGGAACACAAAATGTTTCTTTTCTATTTACAATTAGCTAACTTCCTGATATTTTCTCCCACATTTTTAAGCAAATTCTCTTGCACAAAGTATGTATATGATAATGTCCATGGACTACAGATGCCAGGAAATAAGCTCAGTCTCCTCTCACAAATTTTTCACCCAAGCTGTGCAAGGCTTCATATAAGCCAAGGAGTAGTGACTAGGCATATCTGACTCCTTACTTTTGAATCAAACATGTTAACGGGTCAGTGATTCATTTTGTTTAGTACCATGGCTAAGCAAGATTTCATGTAACTGTGCATCATTAAAGATGTAAGTGGGTATCATTTTTCTTTACCTGTCACTGAAAAGGGTTAGAATAGTCTAATGTGAGACTATCAATACATCTGTCCCATCAGCACTTCCATACATTGTTGCTTGTTCGATATATTTTTTACCAACAACTCTGAGGATGCTCCGCAGGCGGGCTTCTCAGCAGAGCCCAGTCTGCACAATAGTATCACTTAGTTTTGTTTTCATGCTTCACTAGGCATCGAAGAGTGGATGCCTATCTTGCCATTGTTATTGTAGCTGTATTTTCTTTGGATATTAGCCAATACTTTGTATTTGTTCTTTGTACTTTGAATTTTATTTAGGAGGCTGAGGTAGAAATATCTCCCTGCATTTAAGGCCAGCCTGAGCTACATAAGCAAATTCAAGGCCAGCCTGAATTACGTAGTGAGACTCAGCCTCTAAATAAACAAACATAGGGGCTGGGAATTTAGCTCAGTGGCGCAGCACCTTCCTGGCAAGTGCAAGGTCATGAGTTTGATTCCTGATACTGGGAGAAAAACAGAAAACAAAAACTAAATAAATAAATAAACAAACATATTAATGAATTGATATTAATAAATTGAGACAAAACAAAGATATCAATAAATTGAGATATTATTTCCTTAAAATGGAGTATAAGAATATTATTATTGAACTGTTAGCACGAGACATACAGTTTTGGGAAGTTTCAGGATATCATGGAGTAACTAGAGCAGAGCTGGAAGTGGGTCCCAGTTCTTCTGACCCTCAGTGAGGTACATTTTGTATCTGAGTACCGGAATGGGGCAGTGTACTTTAGTGTCTTTATTAGTGTCCTACAAAGTATCAGAACCGAGCACTACTGATGAAAAGGACTGAAGTGTAATGTCAAAGAGACCAGGAAGGTCACAGGAGGTGACATGGACTTATAATTCCAGCAACTGGAAAGCTGGGGCAGGAATTTGAGGCCAACCTGAGCTATATCATGAGTTCCAGGCCAGCCTGAACTATACGGTAAGACCCTGACTCAAAAAAATACATTAGATAGCTAGATAGATGAAGAGATAATAGATAGATAGATAGATGATAGATCGATAGGTGATAGATGATAGATTAAAATAAAATAAAAAATAAAACAAAATGACTTGGAGCAACTCCTTTTCAAACTGCCATCAAAATGTCTCCAAGGAGTGACTAAGTTGTTGGTTTTTTTTAATAGGTAGAAAATTGCTACATAACTTTAGAATCTAACTTTTGGATCTAGAGTAATGAACATGTTTTGTCATTGAGCCACTTACACATTTAACCATATAGAACATTCCCCATGGGATGTAGGCATTAAAAGGAATAGGATATGGGCCAAGTAGAGCACAAAAAGCAATAATAAAGCATGTGCCTTTTCGCATAAAATAAGAATAGTCTACCTCGGAAATAACTTAATCTGTGATTTCAGAGTAAATGGATGGAGTATCAATCATTCTCTCATATCTTCAGCTTCTGCACGTGCATCTCCTCAGCATTCAGTCTTATTCCTGCCTTACTAAATTTGTGCTGAATTTGTGTTTGGGAAAATCTTTTCTGGGTTCATTGGTTAGTTCAGTCTTTCTGCATTCCCATTTTTTAGTTTCTGCATTTTCAGTGGCCACACATAACAGTTTCTATTGGACATTTACTATGTAATTATTATGTCAGTGATTATTATTATTATTAATTATTATGCCAGTTATATTCAAAGCTCTACACAGGTGGGGTTTCTATGTTACTGTAAGTGCTTGCCGAGTGAATGCACAAACATTCCCTGCCTAGCTGAGTTTTATGGAAGGATGAGCAGTTAAGTACTCAGTATGCTCCAAAGTAGGCTGTCAAGTGGGGTTTCTCAACATTGACAATGCTAAGATTTTAAGATGGGCAACTTTTTCTGGAGAGGGCTACTTCTGCATCATCAGGTATGAATAATCTTCCTGCCTTGTACCAACTAAATGCCGGTAACATTTCCTACAAACTGCCTCACTCTCTATTCCGAAAACCACAAATATCTCCAAACGTTTCCATTTGTCACCTGGTGTTAAAATCACTTGTAGTTGACAACTGCTACTTGAAAATAATGACAATCTCATTTACCATGTTTTCAAAACATGAACTCTCTACTCTATGAAAACTAACCAATTTACAGTAGCATGAACCCACTATGTACTATTCTAATGCCATGGTTTAAGGTTGTATTTTTTGCTCAGTGCCTCCTTTTAAACTCTCCTCTATATTGTACTTCATTTCCTCAAAAATCTTCATTTGCCTGAGCCTGGTTCCATTTTCCATCAGTTGTCTGGGTTGTTCTCTCTCTATCAGAGGCCTAGCAAGCATCAGAGGACACAGCCAGATAAGGGTACAGGACTACATGCAAAGGTGAATGGTGCAGAAAGGACAGTGCAGAACCTCACAGATGTCACTGTTCTTATACTTGACAGGACAGAGCAATGAAACAGATATCAGGATCTGCACCAAGGAGTTGGTAAGAAGAGCCATCTTGATAGGTTCATTTTTGCCCATAATCCCTAAACTAAGAGATTCCAAAGTTAGACATGTCTTTCCTTACTGTACTAACATTTCCTCCTGGTTTTTCAGTGTTAAATGAGAACACTATATATCAGAAGCACTAAAACTAAAATCCTTAAACTAATGATACTGACCAATACCCCAGGCATTTTACCTTTTTAACAATCTACATTTAGTTCTTTACAAGTTCATCACGGCATATCATAAGTAGCTTTCACATCTGTTCACCATATCACCCTTCCTGCCATACGCTGTAGATCAATCCTTGGTGTTCTTTGCTGTTGTCATCTACCGTCAGAAGCCTATCCTTTGGGCGTGTATTTAAGAAGTGTCTAGAGTCTATCTTGTCATTTTAAAGCCACACAAGTTAATCTAAGGAAAATGTCAAGCGACTCCAATTCAGATCATTTACAAAATCAGTAGTAGAAACAGGTAAAGTAAGTACCAACTGCAAAGACCAAAGAGCAACATAATAATTTAAAAAGTGGGCAAGAACTAAATAAAAGTTGGAGACTTGTGTAAAATGAGAAATAGAATAAATTAACAAACTATAATACTCTGCATTATTTGGGTGCTTTGCTCTAGAAATGAAAATTTCATAGATTCAGTGGAGATTCTGCAATCTCCATGCTGTATCTAGATAAGGACTTGTGAACACATACAGAGGGAATAAAATGACTGAGCCAGCAAGGGAGAAACTTACAAGCTTCAGGGCAGTAGGGTTCTGCCACCTGACAAGGAAATAGTAGAGGTAAATTGTATTTAGCTGAATGTCAGTCTTGAAAGTGAGAAAAAAATGGGTGAAATTTCAATCTAGTAACTACATCCTAGAGTGAGACACTAGGCCCCTTAATGTGCTCTGCATAACAAAGAGTAATGTCTTGTCCTCTACTGATATTCCTCTCCCATTCTTCACCTTTGATCTTTTGAAATGGACATGTCCTCATGTTACTGTGTTGCATAAATCATTTCACAGCGCTTTAATTTCTTTATGCTCTTTCTGCCATCAGTCACATCTGTATAATCCCCCACTTGTTTCCTGACTCGCACTTTATAGTGTGTGAAGTGTGTTTTTTTAAATCAAACTTGCCCATTCTTTCACTTTTACCTGTATTGTCATGACTGATACGTCCCCAGGTGGAAACACCTCACAAGTAACCCCACAGAAAACTCCTAGTTGCCCTACAGGAAGCTAACATGTCAATGAATTCTAACAAACTATTCTTCTTCATGCATCCTTCACTCTTGTACGAATACTTGGTTCCTCTCATGCATCATTTTTATAGGATTGCTTGGAATTTGCCTCTGAATCTTAAGAGTGTTTGTTTCCACCTCCCACATTAAATGCTTAGCTTCTTTGCAAGGTCAGTGTTTGATGATGTGGATCCTTAAATTTCCAGCTCCTAGAATAGAATCTGATGTTTAAAAGGTAGTGAGTAGTCATGCAGGCATAGTGGTGCACACTTGTAATCTCCACTCTCAAGATGCAAGAAGACCCAATTTAATACTCTCCTAAGAACAGAGAACACAGATTTCAGTAATCTGTTCAGGCAATCTGATCAAAAAATTGACTCAAACAGTCATTTGGGCTTTGTCATTTACCTTATTTGTTTGGGTTTTATATATATTGTTATTTTTGGTACTGTTTTTACTGAACTCTCTGATGTCTCAAATGAATTAAACATGTACATGAAATTGGACAATGAGTTCAGCCTTGCCAATTATATATAGTATTTGTAAAGTCATTGTTTGCCTATGTAATATAAAACATGGATTCCATCTTTTAAGACAGGAATAACATGAACAGGTGAATTAATTGAGTTTTGTAGAGTAAAATGAGTTATGCATAAAGAAGTCCTTTATTTAAATATAAAAACATACAATAACATATGTTTTTGACTTGATGGCACCCACCTAGAATCCCAGTACTCTGAGGTTGAGGAAGATACAGCTTAAGCTCAACATGGGCAACTCAGTGACTTAGTGAGATCCAGTCTCAAAATAAAAAATAGAAAAGGTTTGAGTTTAATTCTAGTACCAGGATAAAGGGAAAAAAATCACATACAATAGAAGCCCACTTCATTGGAGAATATGTTATAAAAACACGGGTTGCTTTGCTTTAAAAGATAAACAACAAAATCATACTTTAAATATAATAAGGATTCAACAAGATATGGTTTGAAATATACAATTTATGAATTTGTAATATTTTCTCTTTGACATATTGCGTAGATTGTAGTTCAATTCTCTCATGAGTTTAATGAATGTAACTAAGAGTTTTCAGCATCAAGCACTGGAATACAAATGCAAGGATGCTAGGATTTACATTTTTTTTTTCAAAATCCTATTACTTGGTGAATACAAAGTTGCTAACTCCAATGATTTGAATGCTGCCAGTTTTTCTAATTTCAACTCTATCATCTCACCATATGAGGCAGAAAGAAGCAATTTTACATAAAGACATCTTAGTTTTGCCCACAAGCTGGATTTCTTGCTGTTTCTGTCTTCATTTGTATTTATTTTCTTAAACAAACAAATTCTCTGATCTGACCATTGGTAGAGCATTGATAGGCTTCTCTGTCCCCTCCTCAGTTCTGTGCAACATTTCATGGTACTTATTCCTTGAAAATGAGATGAGAAACAGGAACATATTCTAAAGACTCAATATTTATAAGGGTCTTGATGCCTCTGAAATCCTTTTTGACTTGAATTTTTCTCCATTCTAGCCCTGCCTGCATAGAGCAAACCTATTTGTTGGCCAAATTCACCATCTTCATTTTGTCCCTCCTCTGTGTATTATATTGTTTCCAAGTGCTGCAAACTTCTAGTGCAGAAGCTCCACGAACTGTTCCATTCTATGTGTCTATCTACACTGACCAGCTCCTCTAAGGATCTACTATTTACTGCAATTAGTGATGTGCCCACAGTGTTCTGTGCTTAGTGCTCATTGTTGTGTGTCTTTGCTTCTGACACTCTCAGATAAGTGAACCTCATCAAATGCTCCTTGCAGCAACTTTTCCAAATCCAAACTAAGACCCAGGATCAAAGGTTAGACTCTCTGAGCTCCTCAAGGACTTGCTTGATGATTTCACTCTACAAAGATTTCAGGCTTTTCGAAATATCTATATATTTACACAGAGGATTATAGCAACATACATCCTGTATGTGAGAGTCTAATTGTGCAAATCCCATCTTTCAGTTTTTCAAAAGATCACATTTCATACTTGTAGAACGTTTCTCCTAGTTCCAATTGTGATACACAACACCACAAAGCAAAAGGAAAATACTAAACTTTTCTTATGGACCTAGCTTGGCAAATTTTGCCTATTCTGGGAGTCAGTATTGTGAGTGTGTGTAGGAGGTGAAATGTGTGACAGCCTTACTCTGGTTATATGTATAGCAGGTTCTATATCTTTTCAAAGAAGTTTCATATACAGTATCTCATTCTATGTGAATAGTTGAACATGTTAATTCAATATTTTATCAATAGTATTCATTAAAGTACTTAATAAATATAATAGTAAATATTATATATATAGTATCAGAGTAGCATAATAAATATATTCTAATAATGCCATTTAATATATGTTATAAATCAAAATTTCATGTCTCAAAAACAACTCATGCTGCATATTATTGAATAGAAAATATAGCATAGGAAATACTAATTTTTATAATAACCATAAAAATAATTATGTAGTACAATTGCCTATTTATTGGACAGCTGTGTTGTGCATTCATGCTATTGGATAAATTATAAATATTATCTCTTACCATCACAGCAGTGCTGAAACGTAGGTATTTTATCATTATTGATATGTCAGGAAATTGAGGTTTAGAGAAGTTATCTTGTTCAGGCCATAAAGTTATTACTTGAGAAGCCAACACTGAAAGCCTAGAGTCCAATATTTCTAAATCCTCTCTCATTTCTCTACCAAACTCTATCTTTCTCTCTCCTCTTAAAAATAAATGACACTCTTCATAATGCTCAGTGCTGGCAGACTCTCAATTTTACTCTCCTTTCCAGCTTTATTTCCACTAAATCCAATTGCCTTCAAAAGCAATGCTAATCTGTTATTTTAAACTCTTTTGGTGCATATCATAATTATGACATCCAATAAATGTTAACCTTTTGATGGAAGTAATTTCAAACCTACATGAACGTTATCTAATTAAATACTCAAAGATGTTGTTGGATAATAATTGTGAATCTAATTATTACAGATCAAACTGGTCACAAAATGGATTTTCTTTTCTATCCTCTGAATAAAACTCTTCAAAACTAACCCATTTTCTTTCATCCCATAGAACCATTTAACTATATAAAAAGTATTTCAAACAGAATCAAGTTTGGAAACACACTGAATCAAATGATCAAGTTAGCAGCAACTGAATCATGAATGTTAAACCTGCCAAAGTGAGTTAAGATATGTTAGAAAGCTGATTGGTACAAACCCCTTTTATCTCCTTGCAAGCCCCTGACTTGCTCCCTGTGTGGGTCCTGAGGATGTCATCTCAGGTACCCAGATGTGTTCAGACCGTGTCTGACCAGCTGATGTCAGCCTGATCAGGTCTGGATAGATATTCACTTGAGCTCTTCTTTTTGTGCTTCAGAGCCAAATTGTAGTCAGAAGAAAAAGTACACTTTACCTGAATCAAGATCCTTGCCATAGAAAATTTGGTCCTCAACCTCTTTGAAAGCTTTTTGTGAGTGCAGATCCTCAGGCTCAATCACAGAAAGTGTGTGGGAGCCACCTTTGGAAAGCCCCACCTCTCCACCTACGACTGCATGAAGCTTTGAGGGGACACCTAGATACAAGCCAAAACAAGGCTCATTTGGGCTCACAATCCTTTAGTTTTACTTCATGTTTAGCTGGTTCAAAGGCAGAAACTGGTGTGACATAAAGACATGGGAAGAGGAAAGATGCTCCTATCATGGAAGCCAGGAAGCAAAGAGAGAAGAGATGAGTGAGAGATAAGACTCACTCTTCCAGGTCAGGCACCCAATGACCTGCCTCTTCTGAACCACCTGCTAAGAGCAAGTCAGCTATATCACCCCCTGGCTTAATCACCTTCTGAAGCCCCAACTATGAATACAACTATGAGGCCTTTGGGGTATACTCTTGATCTGAGCTATAACAGTGATTCTGCGTAGGTCACAAGGAACTGATTGCCTGTAAAGTACTTTAGAGGCAAAACTCCTTTACTTCCAAGACTACTCTCTCTTTCCCACAGGTTAAATTGGGTGCTTTAGGTAGCAAAAGAAAGACACTATCACAATAAAGTTGTTTCTATTAGATTAGTTACAGGTAGATAGTTGCTGATGATTACAGAGCTTGATTCACACTTTTCAATTACCTTTTATAATTTGTCAGGTTCTAATGTTAATTTATCTCCTCTTTTCCTTTTTTTCACATTGGTCTCACTTTTAAGAAGAAAGAAGCATTATGTAAATAATGCAATTTGTGGGACACCCTTTCAAGCCTCTTTTGCCATATCAGGACTGATACCCTGGCACTACAGAGACAAGGAAGGAAAATAAAAGATACCTATTCTGGAGACAGTGGTTGCACAAATTGTAGCTACATATCTAGAACCTGTTGAGGCCTATTTCTTGTCATTTCTTGCATTAAAAATGCTCCTCTTGAGTATATGTGCAAATTTTACATGGTTTACAGCACAATATTTATCTAAAACAAGTTTCTATAAAAAGGAAGCACAGTGGATTTATCAAGTAACTTGTTTAAAATAAAAAGACAAACCAGAATAACTCCTTTTCCACTAAAATCTGCAAACTTATGTGTAATGGTTTATTAAAATGTTCTTTGGGTGTATGATACTTATCTCAAAATGAAACATCCAGAGCTGAACTTCTGCTTTACTTGATCTGCTTCTAAAACCCATTCCAGTTGTTCCTAAAGCTCAATCAATGGTGACTTCATTCCTCAGTTTGCTCAAACAAAACTCATGCAGTCGTCCTTGACTCCTCTCTCATATCTGACAACCAGTATATCAGAGAATTCTGTTGTCTGTGATCTCACAACATTCCTCAAATTTGGAGGTTTTGTAGCACACCCACTACTATGTCTTTGTCACTTCTGAATTATTGTAATATCCTTCTTGATGTGCTACCTTGCTTTAACTCCTTACTCTCAGTTTATTCTTTTCTCAACTGCACTTCAGAAATGGCCTTTAAAAATGTACATAAACCATAGATCATTCTACTTTTCCTTCCAAAACTTTTATCAGTGACTGGTGAGACCCGACACGATCTGCCCAGCCTCTCAGTACTGCTGAGTCTCCTTCTAGCCAAACTCGATTTGGGCTTGAGTGTCACACTCTTGCTCTCGTTTGGAACACGGTTATCATTCTTCACCTTCAAGGTTTTGAGTGCCTAGGATGTTCTCTTCACAAATTCTGTGTGACTCATTCTCTTACTTCCTTCAACCCCACCAAAATGTCACCTGCTCAGTGAATCTTTCCTGAAACACTCTGCAATACTTAAAAATTAATTAATTTTTCCCTCAACACATTCTTTGCTACTTGCTCACATTTCTTTTAAAAGAGATTTTACAGTGCTAAGTATTATACTTATTTATTTACTTTCCCATTAGTGTTCCCGTACTCACCAAATACTAGACTACAAACTTTATAAAGACAGATTTTTTTTAGTCCTTGGGACAGAAATGACAGTTGACAAATATTTGTATAACAATTGTACTTTACCCACAAATTCCCCATAATAATGGTTGTAAAACTCTCATCTCATCTCATTTTCCCTCTAAAGTCTCTCCTCTTATCCAGTGCCCAAGTTCCCCAGAGTTGTACTTTCTTTCTTGGGGTTTCAGGTTACTAGTATTCACAGCCCTGGGACAAACAGTTCATCTGCTTCTTTGTCTCCCACTCTCCACCCTCCCCACACGCACACTATTTACTTATTTAAATTTGACACATCTAAGTATATGTATTTATTATGAACATCATGCTGTTTTCAAGTATGTATACATAGCAAAAAGGCTAAATGTAGCTACTTAGCAAATACATCATCTAAAATAGTCATAATGTTTGCAGTGAGAACAGTTACCATTAGCTCAGCATTTTGAGAAACACAGTAGGTCACTAACTGTAGCTACCTTGCTATATAGTAAAGCTCTTGAATTGATACCTACTATTCAATTATAAATATGTATCTTTTGACCAATATCTGTTCAAAATCCCTCCCCCTAGGCACTCTAGTCTCTGATAACAAACTCTACTATACTTCTATATCAGCTTTTTTAGATTACACATATTCATGAGATCCTGTGGTTATTTTACTTTTGTGTGCCTGGTTTATTTAACTTAATGTTTTCTTGATTTATCTGTGCTGTCACAAATAGCAGAAGGTCTATCTTTTTTATTCTTCAATTATGTTTCAAAATGTATGTATAAATACCACATTTCTAATTAAATTTCTCATGAAAGTTGGTAAATAAAATTTTGCCTTTAATTAAAAAACTTCTGACAAACTTGAAAAGAATAATATATTTTTAAAAGATGCCTCTCTTTGTGGATATTCAGCATGGATTTAAATGGCTATGTTTGTAACACTGTTGAAAAGATGTACAAATGTAAGGTTAGGCGTGAATGCTTATTTTCCTACTTCTAATATGTATTACTGTCAAACCTAAAGGAGAAAACATAAAACTAGAATACTAAAATCATTCAAAATAGTAGACAGTGATCTTTCTTAAGCTTGCTAAGATTAGGAAAATAAGGGGCTGGGGATTTAGCTCAGCGGCAAAGCGCTTTCCTGGCAAGCGCAAGGTCGTGAGTTTGGTTCCTGGTACCGGAGAAAAACCAAAAAACCAAGAAATATAAGTGCACAGGTAACTTACTCTTTTTCTGTTGAAACAGATCATTGTCAATTTATTTCAATTACTCTGATGACTATTTTTTTCATTC
>NW_004955970.1:0-10971 GCF_000276665.1 Chinchilla lanigera
ATATACATGCCCTCTCATACAGTTATATAAAGAGACTAAATGCTGAAGTGTTTTGGAAGTTTCTTATAGCTTTAAAATAATTCAAAGAAATTCTTTGATGATTTGAGGTATTCATTTGATATGATTCTTAGAATTTCTCTATCAATAGAAAAATTCCTACTTTTGCTATAGTCATTGATAGGAAATAGAAAAAGCTTCTAGCCGTACTAGCAGAATGTATAAGAAGAATGAATAAAGAACAGGGGAGAGACTAATTGGTGGCCATATTGAAAGTCCCAGAACTGGGAATATTTGAGGTGGCTAAGTGCATATTATGTTGAGGAAATAAACTGGAATAAGAAAGTTCAGAGAATATCTAAAAAAGGAAACAATTTGGGTTAAATTTATAAATGAAAAGAAATCCAGTCAGTTAAGGTGATAGAGGAGGAGTGAGGGTACAGCAGTCCTGCTTCACCGAGCAAGATAATAGTCTGCTCAGAGTATTCTGGACCCTGAAATCTTAGCGACTAAAGATTTAAGGTGGCTATAAAAAAGTAGATTGTAGTTGACATAGAGTGTATGAATAAGGATATCAGTTGAAGCCTACTCAGTGTAAGAGAAATCCAACGCGTTTCAGAGATGATGTTAGTCAATACCAGATATGGAAGAAGGGAGAATTCTCAGAAATTTTCAATACAGGGACCGTTTCAGTCACATGGAAGTGAAAGTTTTCCAGAGAGTGAGCTATTTCAGAGGACATAAAGGTCTGCTCTAGTGGAAGTTAACAGATTTAGCTCTTTCAGATTCATTCTGAAGATATGTGCTGCACGAGTTTAGAAAATACCTATCATATTATTTTTATGGTATCATAACTATTCAGATTATCATATCATAGAAAAAAATTTGTTCCACAAGACACAGAATTCAAGCACCAATGAACTTCTGAAGGAATATAATATTCAAAGAAGTGGAAAAAGAAATGTAACATTCTGACTTTTAATTTTTATTTAAGATTAATGCTAATGGCTATTTAGAACTAGCCCCATTAGCAGAAAAGCAAAATAAATTATATGAGGATAGGAAGGAAGCACACTTTGAATTTCAAACCTTATATCTGACAGGCTTATTTATTGCATAAATATGATTAACATGTAATTAATACCATTTATAATTATGCTTTGCAGTCAGGTCTTGTTTTCTCTTTTCCAAAATTTGTACATATAATGTGAACAGACATTGGTTAAGGCCATTTTAATTATTCTTTCAGAAATGAAAATTTTTTGTACTCTCACCCAGGGTGTACACATGTTCCTTCCACATCTTCTTTGAAAATGAGGACAAAAGAGGTCACATGTAGAAGATAATGCACCAAGACATGGTCTTTCTTAAAATGCATTTTGCATCACGAGCATAATCCCATGATGAAATACATTTCATTTAGGCTTAGCTTTTTCCGAAGTCACCGACTATAATTTTGTCAAATCATCCTGCCTATGCAGTCTGTCTGAGAACACAATCCACACTAATTTGAATCTGTATTATAGAAGCTTGGTGTCTCTGGCAGGTGGGCCTGCCTGTGAAAAGACTTACATTATATTGCCTGCCACATGCATAACAAATGAAATCTTCTGTTTTTAGATGCTAGTTTGGAATGGGTTTCTTATCAGTAGCTTCATATAGACTATAGACATGATCAGACAACATATGGTGGAATTTTTGAGTTTTAGAAGTATGAGTCAGGTTTGATTCTATTGGCAACATCTCTAGAGAAATTATCAATAGAAGTTGCATTGTCAGGTAAATAGTACAAAATAGTTATGATTTTTCAGTTTGCTTTTTCATAAAAGACATGAGATAATCCTTTATATACAATTTATTATTCCATACTTATCATTATCTATGCTTTCCATTTACATAGATGAGGAAATGCAGGTGTAAAAGGTTCTGTAACCTTCTTGAACTCATGAATCTGTTAAATAATAGTATCCAGATTTAGGGCACGTCCTCTCTGACCTTGCAGACCAAGTTCTTCATCACCTTGAAAAACACCCAAAGCATACTGGAGGGTTTTGCAAAGAAATAAATCTAAAATTGACTAGAAAGAAATAATATAAGATGTGGTTAATTCCATTTGATAGAGCATATTAATAATGAAACAGTTTTCTGTTATACTCTCTCAATTTGGAAATTCATCGTGACTAAAATCTGGAGCCACAGATTGCATATCCAGTCTGGGAAGCTGCTCTTCAAATCCAGTCCCCTGATTTCGACTAGCACCTAATGACATACCTAATATGGCTCAGCAAAAACATCAGTCACTGTCTTCAGAATCTTACATGCTTCTTTAATCCCTATGGCAGCTTCTGTATCTCAATATAATATCTTTATTAAAACACTATTTTGTCTACTATTAGAAAAACAGTAATACTGAAATCTTAAGAGATACCTCAATATATGTACTTATTAAACGTAAGAATGTCATTGAATGTAGAGCAGTCTTTAGTCACTTAGGAGTTCAATACATGTTCATCAGATATCACATTTTTTAAAACCTTGCAAAATAATTTATTCAATAAAATGCTTAATTAATCTGCATGATCATGCAAGTATTTTTTGAAAAGTTATGTTATTTAATTATGCTTAAATGTATCAATTTTATTTATAAAATAAAATGGACTCTGCTTAAAATTTTGATAAAATTAATCATTATTTTATCAGCCAAACACATCTTTATTACTCATTCAACAAATATTACATATGAATTGTAACTTAGTCCTGTGCTGGGTGCTAGAGACACAATGGTAAGAACAGATACACTTTTTCACTAGGAAATTAAAGAGTAGAAGGAGAAGACATTAGAATATATACTATACTGAGGAAGAAATTTCATGCAGCCTATGGTGACTGAGAAAATGTACCACGAAAAGCAGAAGTAGGATGAGATGTAGCCATAGAGGTGAATAATTGTGATATCATACATGGTTATGAAAAGAAAGTAAGGATTTATTCTTTGATGTAAGAGCAGTAGAAAATTAACACATGCCTTTCATCAGAGATTGACATGACTCAATTTCAGTTAACATTTTTTTTTTCTCTGCCACAGGAAGAACAGAGATAGATGTAAGTCTGCTACAATGATCAAGTAGAGATAAAAGGTAGTCACATATATGAAAGATACTGTGGCTTAAATCAGTTATTTTCAGTGAAAATGATGACAGCAAAATAAGAGATGTTGAAAAGTTAGAACAGGGGTATCAGTGATGAGGGGGAGAAGAGTATATGCAACTGAATACCAATTATGGGTGAAGAAAAAATAGCTAAGAAAACAGTAATACTGTTCACAGAGATAAGACTCCCTGAAAAGGATCAGGGCTAGGGTAGAGGCATTGTCAGTGCTATTGTTCAATTGTACTGGCACTCCTTTGTGCATTGGGGTGTTTCCCATTGCACTGCAGTGGGCCTGACTTTGACATTTAGGTGGACATCGTGAGTGGGCTGTAGGATACACTGGCTTAGGTTGCTGAAGATTGATAATATAAATAAACTTTCCATTAAAAATTGACTTGCTGATCTATGCAATTCCACTATATATTGGAAAAGCTGCTCAAAAAGTAAAAGGAAATATTTATCAATACTTTTCAAGTGGCTTAACTTCTGTTAAAAAATACAAATCGGAATATATTAGGGAGAAACTGACATAAAAGAAGGCTCTTTTCTTAAAAACAAAAGCAAACATTTCAGAACCAATGCTATATAATAGATATATAATGCAAAAATATTATATTCCAAACATGGTGCTTTTCTCATGTTTGAGTTCTACAAACACAGGCATATGTACCCACAGAGCATCCCTCACTTGGCTGTTTCTTTTAATCATGCATATAAACAAAGTTTAACTATAGTGGATGTAAAGATAATATTGATTTATGATAATACCTTTATGAAAATCTAACCATAACAAAGATTACCATTTTGCAAACACCAGAGAGACCCAAATTATTGTCTTCAGATTTTCTTTTCTTTTTTTTTTTTCAGAAACCAAGAAATAGCACCAGTAAATGAGATGGTTGCATAGAATTTATCAACACAGAATGCCTAATTGAACAGTGTATATTTTATGGGTGAGTACCGGAGTTTTATAGTATTTTCAAGATTAATGTTCTAAATCTATAATTTTAAAAGGCTCCATATAAAACCCAAACCAATGGCATGTCTTCACTTATTGTTATGATTTAGAACTAGAACGTTCCCCACAGGGCTCCTGCTTTTGAAGGTGGATCTCCCAGCAAGCAATTGGATCATGAGGCTGCTGTACTCATGAGTGGACTTGTTCCCTGATCAGCTCATTGCTGAATGTGCTGTTAAGAGGTGCAGCCTGGCTGGAGAAGGTGGGTCTTTGCAGGTGTCCCTTGGGGAGTGTATTTCTCACTCTGGCTCCTCTTGCTCTCTTTTCCTTCCAGTTCCCACAGGTTGGGCATCTTTCCTCTGCCTTGCCCTTCCACCTGCTGTTTCTGCCACGGACTCAGCCAGCTATGGACTGAACCTTCCAAAACATGAGTCATAATAATCCTCTCCTTATGTTGTGGGTATCAGATGTTTTGTCCTGGTATTAGGAAAGCTGACCACTATACTTACTTCATTTGGTCTTGTAATAACAGACATAATACGATATGAGATTACAGCTTGGAATGTAATGGAAATAGGTGAGACATGACCTGCTATGCTTGGAGAATACATGGAAAATAATAAAACCATAAAGGAAAGAAAATCTCTTTAGAAGCAGGTCAAAGAAAGAAAAGGCATTGCCAAATGTAACATAAGGCACCTGCCCTGTAGATATGCCAGAGGAATGTAAATAAAATAAAGTGGAAGGGAATATTTCTAACATCATCAAGGATATCATAACTAGGTGAGGAGGAAAAAGAAGTTTAACCCTAATGTTAGTAAGTATAACCCTTCTGCCATGCAAGAAATACCATGTTCCTTAACAGACTGACCTAGAGACATAGTCTAATGAGCTTATCAAGCTACAAAAACAAAATTCTTAAATCGTTCAAGCAAATATTATCAAATCATTCGTTTGATCAATGTTCATTATTTTAAGCATAGTTTTCATTGTTGTAGGGAGAACAGTGAACAAGACCAAAAAGAAAATCCACGTTTTAATGGAGGTTATTATGAAGAAGAAAAAAATCAGATGGGCTCCCAAACTACTCCCTATATATAATTAATTTCTGAAACCACCTGAGCAATGATCAGAATAATCATAAGGAGAGAATACGCACACTGAGAGCTCTGTCTCCAGCCTACCTGCACTTCACTGTAAGAAAAACAAATCATTTTGGACATTTAAGAATTAAAAATATAGTTTCCACTAACTATTGAAGCAAATATTAGTGGATGCAGTCCATTCACATAAGAAATGAGTAGAGAAATACATAAACATTAAACCAAGTAACTAAATACTATGAATAAAATAAAAATGTGATAATTGTGAAAAACAGAACATAAAATTTCAAATTCCATGTGAGGACACAATGTAACAAATCACATCTGGTAAACTATACTTCTGCATCTCTACAATATACCTCATTATATCTGAATTTAGAGTAGTTTTAAATACTGATCACTGGCAATAAACAAACTTAAAGTACTATAAAGGACTACCTCCTAAAGTAGAACCAGGCTCCACTGAGTCCATGGATAGATTCTGCTTGAACACTAACAAGTAGATGTTATAGTGTTATTATGTTCCAAAACTAGGAAAAATAGACCGTTTTAATATTATGTTGAAAGCATAATAACACTAATACCCAAGTATAACAAAGCAAAATAATTTTTGTTATAATGTAATTATGTAATTTATGCAATTATGGATTACTCTCATCTATAGTTAATGATGCAAAAATCTAAATAGCTTTCGGTGCATGACTAATCGGGTTCATATCAAAAGGCAAGGGTGACTCTGTATTGAAGTATCAGATCTGCTCAGTTCTTGGTTTGGGTCTTTCTACCCACATTTATCTCCTTTTATTAAAATTTGAAGAATTTGAAAAGCAAGCAACACACTTCCAGTGCTTCCTTCTGATTATCCTTCCAGATGTGAATCTGATGGATGCCAATAGGAAAGGAAAAGGAAGGACCGTCAGTGCCATCGTCCTAGGCTGTTGGATAGAAAGTAGCTCTGGTACGAGTGTTGACAAGCGTTCAGGCTCACACTCCACTCCTGGGTCACCAGTTCCATGGGTGTGGCGGCAGCAGATGCTGACTACATCACCGAGGCAGTTACATGCTCTGTCTAATGCAGGTTTATCTGACTACTTACACTTGTATCCATTTGCACTCCTTTTCTGTTGCAATGGCGTTGTTATGCTTTATATCTAGGTGTCATCCTAAAGCCTTTTAGGATCATAGGTGGGCCTCTCAGAAGCTGATTGGATTATGTGGTCTTCTACCTGAGCTGCTGTTAGGTGCTGTCTGTTCGGAAGAGCTGGGCACTGGGGGAATGGCCTGCAATGTTTTAACTCCTTCCGGTTCCTCCCTTCATTGCCTGCTTCTTGTCTGCCGTGCAGGAAGCGACCCTGCTCTGCCAGGCCCCGCTGCCCGTGCTGTCCTTCCTTCCTCCAGCTGCCTAAAGTGTGAACCAAACAAGCCTCTTCTCCTTTAAGTTGCAGGAGCTGAGTATTGGGTCTCAGTGATGAGAAAGTGGCTAAAGCAGGACTAGAGGTCTTTTCTCCAACCTGCAGCTGCATCTACCACGTTACCATCAGATATTCCCATATTCCTTCCCACCTCACTGAGCCCACAGGCACTTCC
Source organism: Chinchilla lanigera (assembly GCF_000276665.1). Classification (NCBI taxonomy): domain Eukaryota; kingdom Metazoa; phylum Chordata; class Mammalia; order Rodentia; family Chinchillidae; genus Chinchilla; species Chinchilla lanigera. The sequence goes on from NW_004955970.1 coordinate 6,796, forward strand.
TAATGACATTTTAACATGTTAGTGTAACTTTTAACTTTAACAAATTGTCCTCGTTTGGCTCTTTAAAAGACCTCAGAAGCCATGTACAGTGGCGCATGCCTGTATTTCTAGCTACATGGTAGGGTGAGGCAGGATCACAGAAAATTCAAGGCCAGTTTGAACCACTTAGTGACCTAGCAAGACCGGGTCTCAATAGGAGTAGTAGCAGTAGCAGCAGCAGTAGTAGTAGTAGCAGTAGCAGTAGTAATTGAAAGGCTTGAGGATATAGCTCAGTGTAAAAGGTCTGAGTTCAATGTCCAGCACTAAAAATGAAAAGAAAATAAAAATAAAAAAGAAGACTTTGGAAAAGCTTGTTAATTACACCAACCTAAATTTGTTAGATGGTAAGTGCTCTCTTTAGTAAGAGAGAGCACTATTTTGGCAAAATTATTTAGCGTCTCATATCTGAGTGTTAGGACATGCACTTATTAAGTTTAAGCTCCTTGGCTTGGTGATTTTGCAGTGAGTCTTCCATGTAGAGAACTGCTTGAATTGGGCAGATCTGTGAAGTGCGTTGGTGAGTTAAACAAGCCAAAGCTTCAAGTAAGTGTTGAGCAAGGCTATTGTCTTCTGTCAATTATTTTACTTTCTTCAGTTATAACTTATAGGAGCAAGTGGCTAAGTTAGCATTCTTTCTGACTGATATTGTGTTACATATGCACAGCCTGGTTCTAGTAGTTTCACAGAGGAACAGAAAATTATGCTCCATTTTCCAACCTGAGGAAGAAACAAGTCCTGTAACTCCAATTCCTTTTATTAAGCACATTCCTTTTCTAAATAATTAAAGCTCTCAAAGTGCTATTACCACACCCTGACCCCCGCTCCAGTGATACAGGTGCTGTCTACTTCTCCTCTGCCAAGATAAGATGATATTTCACAAGTACGAAGTTTGTAGTGTGTGTTCTTATTCGATCTTTCACCTTTTAACCACTGTCAAACTCTTCTATTTTAAAACTCGCCCTCCTCTGAACTGCCAGCGCATCCTGCTCCTGCCTGTACACCCCATTTCCTTCCTGTTCTCTCCCTCACTGCCTCCCTCTGCTCCCAGGTCCTGAGCGGGTGATCCCTGCGCTCTCTGATGCTCAAATTCCAACTACCTATGGAGATCTTCTATTTACTTGTGAGGTGTAATCAGTAAGTTTCAACTTTCTCCTCTATCGCTCAGTACCTTTTCCTATAGAGTTGGTTTAATACAATTAATTACTAGTATTTACGTTTGATCTTTATTAAGAAATTTAAACAAGATATAAATTGTATATATTCAAAATTGTTTAGATTTACTTACCTGATGAACAGCCCTTTAATACTCAGAACAGCACTATTAACTCTTTCTTACATTGTTTTGATTTTCCTACAGATTAGCTAAGATTAAATTTATAGAGGAGAAAAATGGGGGAGAGGTATGAAGATAGTTTACAGTAAGAGTTTGGCATTTCTTAATGTATTTTATTCTATATAGGAAAAACAAGCCAGTAACAGGATTTTTAATTCCTGGACTGACTGCTCCACTGATTTTAAAAATATTTTAGTCTTTTTTTTCAATTTTTGTTCTTTGTTAGTACATGTTTGCTGTACATAATGAGTGGATTCCTCATGGGGAGTTGGTACAGGCATTAACACATCTTAATTTCTTTTTTCATTTCCCCCCAACCTTCCTTTCATCTCTTGGTACTATTCCCTTTTACAAAAGATCTGTCTCCCTGTTTTCTATTATCTATCTTTTATTTTGCATTTTATTCATGTTTTTGATTTCTCATGGGACACTTAAACTGTGTGTCTGATTGGTTTCACTTACCATTATGGTCTCAAGGTGCATCCATATTCTTACCAATGACTCAAGCTTACCCTTTTTATGGCAGAGTAGTACTCTACTATGTATAAACAGCATGATTTTTCATTATCCCTTCATTGATGGGCATACAGGCTACTTCCAAGAGCAGCTACCATAAATTGTGCTGCTATAGATATGCATGTATGACTGCAACATGATGTTTAACTTTTTTAGAAAACACCCAGAAGGGGAACATCATGGTCAAATAGTATTCTTTTTTTAATTTGTTGACCTTGTTACTGATTTTTATACACATTTCTTTTCTTATACAAACTGATACTGAATTTTAGATGTTAGGAATTTGATTTTTATTCCTTTCTGATGATATTTTCTGTTCATAAATTTCCTTCATCCCCCACTTCCCAACATTACATTTTTTTCAATCTTTGATGTATATATTTCACCAAGACATAAATAGGTTCATTCCTTCAGATACAGAGAGAAAAATTTTAATCAGTAGCATAAGTGTTCAATGCAGGGACAGTGTTGATCCTAAGGTATAGAAAACCTTTTTCATTAAAATGACATATGCAGTTGGAAGCTTAATATATAAAAGTGTCATTTTATATCAAGCTTATTTATTTTTAATTTATCTCAAAGTTTTGCAAAATGATTACTAATTTTTTCATTGGATTATTTGTTATAATTTCTCTATTTTATAATTATAATGATTTTTAAGCAATATATGGGAACATTTTATATTGTCACTACTCCTCATTTGCTAATTTTTCTTTTCTCTCACATGCCACTTTTAATATCTTCTAGAATGTATTATCATATAATTTTAAATATTTTTGTAAACACATTTTTTCATTGTTTTTAAAATTTTTTCTACCTTGAGAAAGTATTGCTCATATCAAACTACAAAAGCAATCTCCTACAGCTTCTCCTAGAAGTTTATTTTCTTTCATATTTAATATTTTAATTGATTTGGACACTTTGTGAGTGTATGTGTGTGTGAGTGTGTGTCTTTGCATTCACATGCATCTACAGTGATAAGCAGATCTCTAACGACACCTTTGACATAATTTTGTGTACATTCCATCTTTTCCTCAATGATTTAAAAGATAACGCTCATTATTAGTAAAATTCTTTTTTATACACAGTTCATTTTTATGTTTCCTATTGTCTTTTACTGACCTATTTTTTTTGTTTGTTTTGGGTTTTTGTTTTTTTTTTCCGGCACCAGGAATTGAACTCATGACCTTGCACTTGCCAGGCAGGCGCTGTGCTGCTGAGCTAACTCCCCAGCCCCTGACCTATTTTTCTTTATTTCTGTGTGTACGTACTATAGCTTTCCTTGTTTGTCTTTGCAATATGAATTTTTTCAGAAAATTACTTGCTGATCTTTTGTCACTCATTACCACGTGGAAGTATTTGGCAGGTGTAAAGTATTTTAGAGCGTCATAGTGGCTGCGTCTGTGCCAAGAGCTTTAATAGTGAAGTCCAGAATTGCTGACAGAGTCTCACTCAACACAGAATTATCTTAAACAACATGCCAATAATACCTTCCCATATGAAATTATATTCAGAGGCAAACTAAACAAAATAAAGAACAAACAATTAAACAAAAACAGTTCTTCATTTGCAATTTAAAATCGTCTAAATTTGATTTGAAATTTTTTAATCTTATGAACTGATTTGACAAATTAAAAATTACTTAAATAGAAGTAAGAATAAAGGTTGATGGTGACAGTTTATGATAAAGGACTCCTCACATAATTTATGTTTTCAAGAAAGTTGTTATTTTTCCACTTAGATTTTGCACATTTTCATCAGATTGGTCAATCGGAATCTTACAGGATTTGCCATCAGTGTGGGCTGAATTTGTTTTCTTTTTAATTTTCTACTGTATTTCCTATTATGTATATCCAGGAGATTTTTTTAGTGGTTATATCTTGTGCATATGAACAGAAAGCTCATCCATTTTTGCGTTGATATGGTACACAATCGTTTTTAGAGCTGTTCTATGTCCTAAATTTTACAATTTGATGTTTGATTGTTTTTCTTGACATACACAATCATGTTTTCCGTAAGAGTGATTATTTCTGATCGTTCTCATATCTCATGCTTGTATTGCTTTATATAATTATGTTAACTAACAGCTTAAGCAGTAGTAATAATGACATCCTTGTCTTGTTCCCCACATCAACAAGTGCCACTAATATTTTATTTTCAAATATCATCAACTATATTATTGCCTCTGTCCCTATTAGATACACATACCCAGAGCATTAACTACTTTTAGAACGAATCTTTGGGGCTGGGGATTTAGCTCAGCGGCAAAGCGCCTGCCTGGCAAGCGC